>NW_027596963.1:0-120594 GCF_964194155.1 Cetorhinus maximus | reverse complement strand
GGATTTTTCTTTCTCTCTGTTTGGGATTTTTCTTTCTCTCTGTTTGGGATTTTTCTCTCTCTCTGTTTGGGATTTTTCTCTCTCTCTGTTGGGGATTTTTCTCTCTCTCTATTTGGGATTTTTCTCTCTCTCGGTTTGGGATTTCTCTCTCTCTCTGTTTGGGATTTTTCTCTCTCTCTGGGATTTTTCTCTCTCTCTGTTTGGGATTTTTCTCTATCTCTGTTTGGGATTTTTCTCTCTCTGTTTGGGATTTTGCTCTCTCTCTGTTAGGGATTTTTCTCTCTCTCTGTTTGGGGTTTTTCTCTCTCTCTGTTTGGGATTTTTCTCTCTCTCTGTTTGGGATTTTTCTCTCTCTCTCTCTCTGGGATTTTTCTCTCTCTCTCTCTCTCTGGGATTTTTCTCTCTCTCTGTTTGGGATTTTTCTCTCTCTCCGTTTGGGATTTTTCTTTGTCTATGTTTGGGATTTTTGACTCTCTCTGTTTGGGAATTTTCACTCCCTTTGTTTGGGATTTGTTGCTCTCTCTCTCTCAGGGACTTTTCTCTCTCTCTGTTTGGGATTTTTCTCTCTGTCTCACTGGGATTTTTCTCTCTCTCTGTTTGGGATTTCTCTCTCTCTGTTTGGGAATTTTCACACTCTCAGGGATTTTTCTCTCTCTCTGTTTGGGATTTTTCTCTCTCTCTGGGATTTTTCTCTCTCTCTGTTTGAAAATTCTCTCTCTCTCTCTGTTTGGGATTATTCTTTCTATCTGTTTGGGATTTTTCTTTCTCTGTGTTTGAGATTTTTCTCTCTCTCTGTATGGGATTTTACTCTCTCTCTGTTTGGGATTTTTCTCTCTCTCTGTTTGGGATTTTTCTCTCTCTCTGTATGGGATTTTACACTCTCTCTGTTGGGGATTTTTCTCTCTCTCTGTTTGGGATTTTTCTCTCTCTCTTTTTGGGATTTTTCTCTCTCTCTGTTTTGGATTTTTCTCTCTCTCTCTGTTTGGGATTTTTCTCTCTCTATGTATAGGATTTTTCACTCTCTCTGGGATTTTTCTCTCTCTCTGTTTAGGATTTCTCTCTCTCTCTGTTTGGGAATTCTCTCTCTCTCTGTTTGGGATTATTCTCTCTCTCTGTATGGGATTTCTCTCTCTCTCTCTGTTTGGGATTTTTCTCTCTCTCTGGGATTTTTCTCTCTCTCTGTTTGGGATTTTTCTCACTCTCCTTTTGGGATTTTTCTCTCTCTCTGTTTGGGAATTCCCTCTCTCTCTCTGTTTGGGATTTATCTTTCTATCTGTTTGGGATTTTTCTTTCTCTGTGTTTGGGATTTTTCTCTCTCTCTGTATGGGATTTTACTCTCTCTCTGTTTGGGATTTTTCTCTCTCTCTGTTTGGGATTTTTCTCTCTCTCTGTATGGGATTTTACACTCTCTCTTTGGGATTTTTCTCTCACTCTGTTTGGGATTTTTCTCTCTCTCTGTTTGGGATTTTTCTCTCTCTCTGTTTGGGATTTTTCTCTCTCTCTCTGTTTGGGATTTCTCTCTCTCTCTCTGTTTGGGATTTTTCTCTCTCTCTGTTTGGGATTTTTCTCTCTCTCTGTTTGGGATTTTTCTCACTCTCTGGATTTTTCTCTCTCTCTATTAGGGATTTTTCTCTCTCTCTGTTTGGGAATTCTCTCTCTCTCTCTGTTTGGGATTTTTCTCTCTCTCTGTTTGGGATTTTTCTCTCTCTCTGTTTGGGATTTTTCTCTCTCTCTGTTTAGGATTTTTATCTCTCTCTGTTTGGGATTTTTCTCTCTCTCTCTGTTTGGGATTTCTCTCTCTCTCTGTTTGGGATTTTTCTCCCTCTCTGTTTGGGATTTTTCTCTCTCTCTGTTTGGGATTTTTCTCTCTCTCTGTTTGGGATTTTTCTCTCTCTCTGGGATTTTTCTCTCTCTCTCTGTTAGGGATTTTTCTCTCTCTCTGTTTGGGATTTTTCTCTCTCTCTCTGTTTGGGATTTTTCTCTCTCTCTGTTTGGGATTTTTCTCTCTCTCTGTTTGGGATTTTTCTCTCTCTCTGTTTGGGATTTTTCTCTCTCTCTGTTTGTGATTTTTCTCTCTCTCTGTTTGGGATTTTTCTCTCTCTCTGTTTGGGATATTTATCTCTCTCTGTTTGGGATTTTTCTCTCTCTCTCTGTTTGGGATTTTTCTCTCTCTCTGTTTGGAATTTTTCTCTCTCTCTGTTTGCGATTTTTCTCTCTCTCTGTTTGGTATTTTTCTCTCTCTCTGTTTGGGATTTTTCTCTCTCTCTGGGATTTTTCTCTCTCTTTGTTTGGGATTTTTCTCTCTCTCTCTGTTAGGGATTTTTCTCTCTCTCGGTTTGGGATTTTTCTCTCTCTCTGTTTGGGATTTTTCTCTCTCTCTGGGAATTCTCTATCTCTCTGTTTGGGTTTTTTCTCTCTCTCTGTTTGGGCTTTTTGTCTCTCTCTCTGTTTGGGATTTTTCTCTCTCTCTTTTTGGCATTTTTCTCTCTCTGTTTGGGATTTCACTCTCTCTCTGTTTGGGATTTTTTTCTCTCTCTCTCTTTGGGATTTTTCTCTCTCTCTGTTTGGGATTTCTCTCTCTCTCTGTTTGGGATTTCTCTCTCTCTGTGGGATTTATCTCTCTCTCTGTTTGGGATTTCTCTCCATCTCTCTGTTTGGGATTTCTCTCTCTCTCTCTCTTTGGGGTTTTTCTTTCTCTCTGTTTGGGATTTTTCTCTCTCTCTGCATGTGATTTTTCTCTCTCTCTGTTTGGGATTTTTCCCTCTCTCTGTTTGGGATTTTTCTCTCTCTGTTTGGGATTTTTCTGTCTCTCTGTTTGGGATTTCTCTCTCTCTGTGTTTGGGATTTTTCTCCCTCTCTGTTTGGGATTTTTCTCTGTCTCTGTTTGGGATTTCTCTCTCTCTCTGTTTGGGATTTTTCTTTCTCTCTCTGCTTGGGATTTTTCTCTCTCTCTGTTTGGGATTTTTCTCTCTCTGTGTTTGGGATTTTTCTCTCTCTCTGTTTGCGATTTTTCTCTCTCTGATTGGGATTTTTCTCTCTCTCTGTTTGGGATTTTTCTCATTCTCTGTTTGGGATTTTTCTCTCTCTCTGTTTGGGATTTTTCTCTCTCTCTGTTTGGGATTTTTCTCTCTCTCTGTTTGGGATTTTTCTCTCTCTCTGTTTGGGATTTATCTCTCACTCTGTTTGAGATTTTTCTCTCTCTCTGTTTAGAATTTTTCTCTCTCTCTGTTTGGGATTATTCTCTATCTCAGTTTGGGATTTTTCTCTCTCTCTCTTTGGGATTTTTCTCTCTCTCTCTTTGGGATTTTTCTCTCTCTCTGTTTGGGATTTTTCTCTCTCTCTGTTTGGGATTTTTCTCTCTCTGTTTGGGATTTTTCACTCTCTCTGTTTGAGATTTCTCTCTCTCTGTTTGGGATTTTTCTCTCTCTCTGTTTGGGCTTTTTCTCTCTCTCTGTTTGGGATTTATCTCTCTCTCTGTTTGGGATTTTTCTCTCTCTCTCTGTTTGGGATTTTTCTCTCTCTCTGTTTGGGATTTATCTCTCACTCTGTTTGAGATTTTTCTCTCTCTCTGTTTGGGATTTTTCTCTCTCTCTGTTTGGGATTTTTCTCTCTCTCTGTTTGGGATTTTTCTCTCTCTCTGTTTCGGATTTTTTTCTCTCTCTCTCTCTTAGGGATTTTTCTCTCTCTCTGTTTGGGATTTCTCTCTCTCTCTGTTTGGGATTTCACTCTCTCTCTGGGATTATTCTCTCTCTCTGTTTGGGATTTCACTCTCTCTCTCTGTTTGGGATTTTTCTCTCTCTCTGTTTGGGATTTCTCTCTCTCTGTTTGGGATTTTTCTCTCTCTCTGTTTGGGATTTTTCTCTCTCTCTGTTTGGGCTTTTTCTCTCTCTCTGTTTGGGATTTTTCTCTCTCTCTGCTTGGGATTTTTCTCTCTCTCTGTTTGGGATTTTTCTCTCTCTCTGTTTGGGATTTTTTTCTCTCTCTCTGTCTTTGGGATTTTTCTCTCTCTCTGTTTGGGATTTTTCTCTCTCTCTGTTTGGGATTTTTTTCTCTCTCTCTGTTTGGGATTTTTCACTCTCTCTGTTTGGGATTTTTTTCTCTCTCTCTCTCTTTGGGATTTTTCTCTCTCTCTGTTTGGGATTTTTCTCTCTCTCTCTGTTTGGGATTTTTCTCTCTCTCTGTTTGGGATTTTTCTCTCTCTCTGTTTGGGATTTTTCTCTCTCTCTGTTTGGGATTTTTCTCTCTCTATGTTTGGGATTTTTCTCTCTCTCTGTTTGGGTTATTTATCTCTCTCTGTTTGGGATTTTTCTCTCTCTCTCTGTTTGGGATTTCTCTCTCTCTCTGTTTGGAATTTTTCTCTCTCCCTGTTTGCGATTTTTCTCTCTCTCTGTTTGGGATTTTTCTCTCTCTCTGTTTGGGATTTTTCTCTCCTCTGGGATTTTTCTCTCTCTTTGTTTGGGATTTTTCTCTCTCTCTCTGTTTGGGATTTTTCTCTCTCTCTGCTTGGGATTTTTCTCTCTCTCTGTTTGGGATTTTTCTCTCTCTCTGGGATTTCTCTCTCTCTCTGTTTGGGTTTTTTCTCTCTCTCTGTTTGTGCTTTTTCTCTCTCTCTCTGTTTGGGATTTTTCTCTCTCTCTGTTTGGCATTTTTCTCTCTCTCTGTTTGGGATTTTTCTCTCTCTGTGTTTGGGATTATTCTCTCTCTCTGTTTGAGATTTTTCTATTTCTCTGTTTGGGATTTATCTCTCTCTCTGTTTGGGATTTTTCTCTCTTTCTGCTTGGGATTTTTTTCTCTCTCTCTTTGGGATTTTTCTCTCTCTCTGTTTGGGATTTCTCTCTCTCTCTGTTTGGGATTTCTCTCTCTCTCTCTGTTTGGGATTTTTCTCTCTCTCTGTTTGGGATTTTTCTCTCTCTCTGTTTGGGATTTTTCTCACTCTCTGGGATTTTTCTCTCTCTCTATTAGGGATTTTTCTCTCTCTCTGTTTGGGAATTCTCTCTCTCTCTCTGTTTGGGATTTTTCGCTCTCTCTGTTTGGGATTTTTCTCTCTCTCTGTTTGGGATTTTTCTCTCTCTCTGTTTAGGATTTTTATCTCTCTCTGTTTGGGATTTTTCTCTCTCTCTCTGTTTGGGATTTCTCTCTCTCTCTGTTTGGGATTTTTCTCCCTCTCTGTTTGGGATTTTTTCTCTCTCTCTGTTTGGGATTTTTCTCTCTCTCTGTTTGGGATTTTTCTCTCTCTCTGGGATTTTTCTCTCTCTTTGTTTGGGATTTTTCTCTCTCTCTCTGTTAGGGATTTTTCTCTCTCTCTGTTTGGGATTTTTCTCTCTCTCTCTGTTTGGGATTTTTCTCTCTCTCTGTTTGGGATTTTTCTCTCTCTCTGTTTGGGATTTTTCTCTCTCTCTGTTTGGGATTTTTCTCTCTCTCTGTTTGGGATTTTTCTCTCTCTCTGTTTGGGATTTTTCTCTCTCTCTGTTTGGGATATTTATCTCTCTCTGTTTGGGATTTTTCTCTCTCTCTCTGTTTGGGATTTCTCTCTCTCTCTGTTTGGAATTTTTCTCTCTCTCTGTTTGCGATTTTTCTCTCTCTCTGTTTGGGATTTTTCTCTCTCTCTGTTTGGGATTTTTCTCTCTCTCTGGGATTTTTCTCTCTCTTTGTTTGGGATTTTTCTCTCTCTCTCTGTTAGGGATTTTTCTCTCTCTCGGTTTGGGATTTTTCTCTCTCTCTGTTTGGGATTTTTCTCTCTCTCTGGGATTTCTCTATCTCTCTGTTTGGGTTTTTTCTCTCTCACTGTTTGGGCTTTTTGTCTCTCTCTCTGTTTGGGATTTTTCTCTCTCTCTTTTTGGCATTTTTCTCTCTCTGTTTGGGATTTCACTCTCTCTCTGTTTGGGATTTTTTTCTCTCTCTCTCTTTGGGATTTTTCTCTCTCTCTGTTTGGGATTTCTCTCTCTCTCTGTTTGGGATTTCTCTCTCTCTGTGGGATTTATCTCTCTCTCTGTTTGGGATTTCTCTCCATCTCTCTGTTTGGGATTTCTCTCTCTCTCTCTCTTTGGGGTTTTTCTTTCTCTCTGTTTGGGATTTTTCTCTCTCTCTGCATGTGATTTTTCTCTCTCTCTGTTTGGGATTTTTCCCTCTCTCTGTTTGGGATTTTTCTCTCTCTGTTTGGGATTTTTCTGTCTCTCTGTTTGGGATTTCTCTCTCTCTCTGTTTGGGATTTTTCTCCCTCTCTGTTTGGGATTTTTCTCTGTCTCTGTTTGGGATTTCTCTCTCTCTCTGTTTGGGATTTTTCTTTCTCTCTCTGCTTGGGATTTTTCTCTCTCTCTGTTTGGGATTTTTCTCTCTCTGTGTTTGGGATTTTTCTCTCTCTCTGTTTGCGATTTTTCTCTCTCTGATTGGGATTTTTCTCTCTCTCTGTTTGGGATTTTTCTCATTCTCTGTTTGGGATTTTTCTCTCTCTCTGTTTGGGATTTTTCTCTCTCTCTGTTTGGGATTTTTCTCTCTCTCTGTTTGGGATTTTTCTCTCTCTCTGTTTGGGATTTATCTCTCACTCTGTTTGAGATTTTTCTCTCTCTCTGTTTAGAATTTTTCTCTCTCTCTGTTTGGGATTATTCTCTATCTCAGTTTGGGATTTTTCTCTCTCTCTCTTTGGGATTTTTCTCTCTCTCTCTTTGGGATTTTTCTCTCTCTCTGTTTGGGATTTTTCTCTCTCTCTGTTTGGGATTTTTCTCTCTCTGTTTGGGATTTTTCACTCTCTCTGTTTGAGATTTCTCTCTCTCTGTTTGGGATTTTTCTCTCTCTCTGTTTGGGCTTTTTCTCTCTCTCTGTTTGGGATTTATCTCTCTCTCTGTTTGGGATTTTTCTCTCTCTCTCTGTTTGGGATTTTTCTCTCTCTCTGTTTGGGATTTATCTCTCACTCTGTTTGAGATTTTTCTCTCTCTCTGTTTGGGATTTTTCTCTCTCTCTGTTTGGGATTTTTCTCTCTCTCTGTTTGGGATTTTTCTCTCTCTCTGTTTGGGATTTTTTTCTCTCTCTCTCTCTTAGGGATTTTTCTCTCTCTCTGTTTGGGATTTCTCTCTCTCTCTGTTTGGGATTTCACTCTCTCTCTGGGATTATTCTCTCTCTCTGTTTGGGATTTCACTCTCTCTCTCTGTTTGGGATTTTTCTCTCTCTCTGTTTGGGATTTCTCTCTCTCTGTTTGGGATTTTTCTCTCTCTCTGTTTGGGATTTTTCTCTCTCTCTGTTTGGGCTTTTTCTCTCTCTCTGTTTGGGATTTTTCTCTCTCTCTGTTTGGCATTTTTCTCTCTCTCTGTTTGGGATTTTTCTCTCTCTGTGTTTGGGATTATTCTCTCTCTCTGTTTGAGATTTTTCTATTTCTCTGTTTGGGATTTATCTCTCTCTCTGTTTGGGATTTTTCTCTCTTTCTGCTTGGGATTTTTTTCTCTCTCTCTTTGGGATTTTTCTCTCTCTCTGTTTGGGATTTCTCTCTCTCTCTGTTTGGGATTTCTCTCTCTCTCTCTGTTTGGGATTTTTCTCTCTCTCTGTTTGGGATTTTTCTCTCTCTCTGTTTGGGATTTTTCTCACTCTCTGGGATTTTTCTCTCTCTCTATTAGGGATTTTTCTCTCTCTCTGTTTGGGAATTCTCTCTCTCTCTCTGTTTGGGATTTTTCTCTCTCTCTGTTTGGGATTTTTCTCTCTCTCTGTTTGGGATTTTTCTCTCTCTCTGTTTAGGATTTTTATCTCTCTCTGTTTGGGATTTTTCTCTCTCTCTCTGTTTGGGATTTCTCTCTCTCTCTGTTTGGGATTTTTCTCCCTCTCTGTTTGGGATTTTTCTCTCTCTCTGTTTGGGATTTTTCTCTCTCTCTGTTTGGGATTTTTCTCTCTCTCTGGGATTTTTCTCTCTCTTTGTTTGGGATTTTTCTCTCTCTCTCTGTTAGGGATTTTTCTCTCTCTCTGTTTGGGATTTTTCTCTCTCTCTCTGTTTGGGATTTTTCTCTCTCTCTGTTTGGGATTTTTCTCTCTCTCTGTTTGGGATTTTTCTCTCTCTCTGTTTGGGATTTTTCTCTCTCTCTGTTTGGGATTTTTCTCTCTCTCTGTTTGGGATTTTTCTCTCTCTCTGTTTGGGATATTTATCTCTCTCTGTTTGGGATTTTTCTCTCTCTCTCTGTTTGGGATTTCTCTCTCTCTCTGTTTGGAATTTTTCTCTCTCTCTGTTTGCGATTTTTCTCTCTCTCTGTTTGGGATTTTTCTCTCTCTCTGTTTGGGATTTTTCTCTCTCTCTGGGATTTTTCTCTCTCTTTGTTTGGGATTTTTCTCTCTCTCTCTGTTAGGGATTTTTCTCTCTCTCGGTTTGGGATTTTTCTCTCTCTCTGTTTGGGATTTTTCTCTCTCTCTGGGATTTCTCTATCTCTCTGTTTGGGTTTTTTCTCTCTCACTGTTTGGGCTTTTTGTCTCTCTCTCTGTTTGGGATTTTTCTCTCTCTCTTTTTGGCATTTTTCTCTCTCTGTTTGGGATTTCACTCTCTCTCTGTTTGGGATTTTTTTCTCTCTCTCTCTTTGGGATTTTTCTCTCTCTCTGTTTGGGATTTCTCTCTCTCTCTGTTTGGGATTTCTCTCTCTCTGTGGGATTTATCTCTCTCTCTGTTTGGGATTTCTCTCCATCTCTCTGTTTGGGATTTCTCTCTCTCTCTCTCTTTGGGGTTTTTCTTTCTCTCTGTTTGGGATTTTTCTCTCTCTCTGCATGTGATTTTTCTCTCTCTCTGTTTGGGATTTTTCCCTCTCTCTGTTTGGGATTTTTCTCTCTCTGTTTGGGATTTTTCTGTCTCTCTGTTTGGGATTTCTCTCTCTCTCTGTTTGGGATTTTTCTCCCTCTCTGTTTGGGATTTTTCTCTGTCTCTGTTTGGGATTTCTCTCTCTCTCTGTTTGGGATTTTTCTTTCTCTCTCTGCTTGGGATTTTTCTCTCTCTCTGTTTGGGATTTTTCTCTCTCTGTGTTTGGGATTTTTCTCTCTCTCTGTTTGCGATTTTTCTCTCTCTGATTGGGATTTTTCTCTCTCTCTGTTTGGGATTTTTCTCATTCTCTGTTTGGGATTTTTCTCTCTCTCTGTTTGGGATTTTTCTCTCTCTCTGTTTGGGATTTTTCTCTCTCTCTGTTTGGGATTTTTCTCTCTCTCTGTTTGGGATTTATCTCTCACTCTGTTTGAGATTTTTCTCTCTCTCTGTTTAGAATTTTTCTCTCTCTCTGTTTGGGATTATTCTCTATCTCAGTTTGGGATTTTTCTCTCTCTCTCTTTGGGATTTTTCTCTCTCTCTCTTTGGGATTTTTCTCTCTCTCTGTTTGGGTTTTTTCTCTCTCTCTGTTTGGGATTTTTCTCTCTCTGTTTGGGATTTTTCACTCTCTCTGTTTGAGATTTCTCTCTCTCTGTTTGGGATTTTTCTCTCTCTCTGTTTGGGCTTTTTCTCTCTCTCTGTTTGGGATTTATCTCTCTCTCTGTTTGGGATTTTTCTCTCTCTCTCTGTTTGGGATTTTTCTCTCTCTCTGTTTGGGATTTATCTCTCACTCTGTTTGAGATTTTTCTCTCTCTCTGTTTGGGATTTTTCTCTCTCTCTGTTTGGGATTTTTCTCTCTCTCTGTTTGGGATTTTTCTCTCTCTCTGTTTGGGATTTTTTTCTCTCTCTCTCTCTTAGGGATTTTTCTCTCTCTCTGTTTGGGATTTCTCTCTCTCTCTGTTTGGGATTTCACTCTCTCTCTGGGATTATTCTCTCTCTCTGTTTGGGATTTCACTCTCTCTCTCTGTTTGGGATTTTTCTCTCTCTCTGTTTGGGATTTCTCTCTCTCTGTTTGGGATTTTTCTCTCTCTCTGTTTGGGATTTTTCTCTCTCTCTGTTTGGGCTTTTTCTCTCTCTCTGTTTGGGATTTTTCTCTCTCTCTGCTTGGGATTTTTCTCTCTCTCTGTTTGGGATTTTTCTCTCTCTCTGTTTGGGATTTTTTTCTCTCTCTCTGTCTTTGGGATTTTTCTCTCTCTCTGTTTGGGATTTTTCTCTCTCTCTGTTTGGGATTTTTTTCTCTCTCTCTGTTTGGGATTTTTCACTCTCTCTGTTTGGGATTTTTTTCTCTCTCTCTCTCTTTGGGATTTTTCTCTCTCTCTGTTTGGGATTTTTCTCTCTCTCTCTGTTTGGGATTTTTCTCTCTCTCTGTTTGGGATTTTTCTCTCTCTCTGTTTGGGATTTTTCTCTCTCTCTGTTTGGGATTTTTCTCTCTCTATGTTTGGGATTTTTCTCTCTCTCTGTTTGGGTTATTTATCTCTCTCTGTTTGGGATTTTTCTCTCTCTCTCTGTTTGGGATTTCTCTCTCTCTCTGTTTGGAATTTTTCTCTCTCCCTGTTTGCGATTTTTCTCTCTCTCTGTTTGGGATTTTTCTCTCTCTCTGTTTGGGATTTTTCTCTCCCTCTGGGATTTTTCTCTCTCTTTGTTTGGGATTTTTCTCTCTCTCTCTGTTTGGGATTTTTCTCTCTCTCTGCTTGGGATTTTTCTCTCTCTCTGTTTGGGATTTTTCTCTCTCTCTGGGATTTCTCTCTCTCTCTGTTTGGGTTTTTTCTCTCTCTCTGTTTGTGCTTTTTCTCTCTCTCTCTGTTTGGGATTTTTCTCTCTCTCGATTTGGCATTTTTCTCTCTCTCTGTTTGGGATTTTTCTCTCTCTGTGTTTGGGATTATTCTCTCTCTCTGTTTGAGATTTTTCTATTTCTCTGTTTGGGATTAATCTCTCTCTCTGTTTGGGATTTTTCTCTCTTTCTGCTTGGGATTTTTTTCTCTCTCTCTTTGGGATTTTTCTCTCTCACTGTTTGGGATTTCTCTCTCTCTCTGTTTGGGATTTCTCTCTCTCTGTGGGATTTATCTCTCTCTCTGTTTGGGATTTCTCTCCATCTCTCTGTTTGGGATTTCTCTCTCTCTCTCTCTTCGGGGTTTTTCTTTCACTCTGTTTGGGATTTTTGTCTCTCTCTGCATGTTATTTTTCTCTCTCTCTGTTTGGGATTTTTCTCTCTCTCTGTTTGGGATTTTTCTCTCTCTATTTGGGATTTTTCTCTCTCTCTGTTTGGGATTTCTCTCTCTCTCTGTTTGGGATTTTTCTCCCTCTCTGTTTGGGATTTTTCTCTCTCTCTGTTTGGGATTTCTCTCTCTCTCTGTTTGGGATTTTTCTTTCTCTCTCTGCATGGGATTTTTCTCTCTCTCTGTTTGGGATTTTTCTCTATCTCTGTTTGGGATTTTTCTCTCTCTCTGTTTGCGATTTTTCTCTCTCTGATTGGGATTTTTCTCTCTCTCTGTTTCGGATTTTTCTCTTTCTCTGTTTGGGATTTTTCTCTCTCTCTGTTTGGGATTTTTCTCTCTCTCTGTTTGGGATTTTTCTCTATCTCTCTCTCTGGGATTTTTCTCTCTCTCTGTTTGGGATTTTTCTCTCTCTCCGTTTGGGATTTTTCTTTGTCTCTGTTTGGGATTTTTGACTCTCTCTGTTTGGGAATTTTCACTCCCTTTGTTTGGGATTTGTTGCTCTCTCTCTCTCAGGGACTTTTCTCTCTCTCTGTTTGGGATTTTTCTCTCTCTCTGTTTGGGATTTTTCTCTCTCTCTGGGATTTCTCTATCTCTCTGTTTGGGTTTTTTCTCTCTCTCTGTTTGGGCTTTTTGTCTCTCTCTCTGTTTGGGATTTTTCTCTCTCTCTTTTTGGCATTTTTCTCTCTCTGTTTGGGATTTCACTCTCTCTCTGTTTGGGATTTTTTTCTCTCTCTCTCTTTGGGATTTTTCTCTCTCTCTGTTTGGGATTTCTCTCTCTCTCTGTTTGGGATTTCTCTCTCTCTGTGGGATTTATCTCTCTCTCTGTTTGGGATTTCTCTCCATCTCTCTGTTTGGGATTTCTCTCTCTCTCTCTCTTTGGGGTTTTTCTTTCTCTCTGTTTGGGATTTTTCTCTCTCTCTGCATGTGATTTTTCTCTCTCTCTGTTTGGGATTTTTCCCTCTCTCTGTTTGGGATTTTTCTCTCTCTGTTTGGGATTTTTCTGTCTCTCTGTTTGGGATTTCTCTCTCTCTCTGTTTGGGATTTTTCTCCCTCTCTGTTTGGGATTTTTCTCTGTCTCTGTTTGGGATTTCTCTCTCTCTCTGTTTGGGATTTTTCTTTCTCTCTCTGCTTGGGATTTTTCTCTCTCTCTGTTTGGGATTTTTCTCTCTCTGTGTTTGGGATTTTTCTCTCTCTCTGTTTGCGATTTTTCTCTCTCTGATTGGGATTTTTCTCTCTCTCTGTTTGGGATTTTTCTCATTCTCTGTTTGGGATTTTTCTCTCTCTCTGTTTGGGATTTTTCTCTCTCTCTGTTTGGGATTTTTCTCTCTCTCTGTTTGGGATTTTTCTCTCTCTCTGTTTGGGATTTATCTCTCACTCTGTTTGAGATTTTTCTCTCTCTCTGTTTAGAATTTTTCTCTCTCTCTGTTTGGGATTATTCTCTATCTCAGTTTGGGATTTTTCTCTCTCTCTCTTTGGGATTTTTCTCTCTCTCTCTTTGGGATTTTTCTCTCTCTCTGTTTGGGATTTTTCTCTCTCTCTGTTTGGGATTTTTCTCTCTCTGTTTGGGATTTTTCACTCTCTCTGTTTGAGATTTCTCTCTCTCTGTTTGGGATTTTTCTCTCTCTCTGTTTGGGCTTTTTCTCTCTCTCTGTTTGGGATTTATCTCTGTCTCTGTTTGGGATTTTTCTCTCTCTCTCTGTTTGGGATTTTTCTCTCTCTCTGTTTGGGATTTATCTCTCACTCTGTTTGAGATTTTTCTCTCTCTCTGTTTGGGATTTTTCTCTCTCTCTGTTTGGGATTTTTCTCTCTCTCTGTTTGGGATTTTTCTCTCTCTCTGTTTGGGATTTTTTTCTCTCTCTCTCTCTTAGGGATTTTTCTCTCTCTCTGTTTGGGATTTCTCTCTCTCTCTGTTTGGGATTTCACTCTCTCTCTGGGATTATTCTCTCTCTCTGTTTGGGATTTCACTCTCTCTCTCTGTTTGGGATTTTTCTCTCTCTCTGTTTGGGATTTCTCTCTCTCTGTTTGGGATTTTTCTCTCTCTCTGTTTGGGATTTTTCTCTCTCTCTGTTTGGGCTTTTTCTCTCTCTCTGTTTGGGATTTTTCTCTCTCTCTGCTTGGGATTTTTCTCTCTCTCTGTTTGGGATTTTTCTCTCTCTCTGTTTGGGATTTTTTTCTCTCTCTCTGTCTTTGGGATTTTTCTCTCTCTCTGTTTGGGATTTTTCTCTCTCTCTGTTTGGGATTTTTTTCTCTCTCTCTGTTTGGGATTTTTCACTCTCTCTGTTTGGGATTTTTTTCTCTCTCTCTCTCTTTGGGATTTTTCTCTCTCTCTGTTTGGGATTTTTCTCTCTCTCTCTGTTTGGGATTTTTCTCTCTCTCTGTTTGGGATTTTTCTCTCTCTCTGTTTGGGATTTTTCTCTCTCTCTGTTTGGGATTTTTCTCTCTCTATGTTTGGGATTTTTCTCTCTCTCTGTTTGGGTTATTTATCTCTCTCTGTTTGGGATTTTTCTCTCTCTCTCTGTTTGGGATTTCTCTCTCTCTCTGTTTGGAATTTTTCTCTCTCCCTGTTTGCGATTTTTCTCTCTCTCTGTTTGGGATTTTTCTCTCTCTCTGTTTGGGATTTTTCTCTCCCTCTGGGATTTTTCTCTCTCTTTGTTTGGGATTTTTCTCTCTCTCTCTGTTTGGGATTTTTCTCTCTCTCTGCTTGGGATTTTTCTCTCTCTCTGTTTGGGATTTTTCTCTCTCTCTGGGATTTCTCTCTCTCTCTGTTTGGGTTTTTTCTCTCTCTCTGTTTGTGCTTTTTCTCTCTCTCTCTGTTTGGGATTTTTCTCTCTCTCGATTTGGCATTTTTCTCTCTCTCTGTTTGGGATTTTTCTCTCTCTGTGTTTGGGATTATTCTCTCTCTCTGTTTGAGATTTTTCTATTTCTCTGTTTGGGATTAATCTCTCTCTCTGTTTGGGATTTTTCTCTCTTTCTGCTTGGGATTTTTTTCTCTCTCTCTTTGGGATTTTTCTCTCTCACTGTTTGGGATTTCTCTCTCTCTCTGTTTGGGATTTCTCTCTCTCTGTGGGATTTATCTCTCTCTCTGTTTGGGATTTCTCTCCATCTCTCTGTTTGGGATTTCTCTCTCTCTCTCTCTTCGGGGTTTTTCTTTCACTCTGTTTGGGATTTTTGTCTCTCTCTGCATGTTATTTTTCTCTCTCTCTGTTTGGGATTTTTCTCTCTCTCTGTTTGGGATTTTTCTCTCTCTATTTGGGATTTTTCTCTCTCTCTGTTTGGGATTTCTCTCTCTCTCTGTTTGGGATTTTTCTCCCTCTCTGTTTGGGATTTTTCTCTCTCTCTGTTTGGGATTTCTCTCTCTCTCTGTTTGGGATTTTTCTTTCTCTCTCTGCATGGGATTTTTCTCTCTCTCTGTTTGGGATTTTTCTCTATCTCTGTTTGGGATTTTTCTCTCTCTCTGTTTGCGATTTTTCTCTCTCTGATTGGGATTTTTCTCTCTCTCTGTTTCGGATTTTTCTCTTTCTCTGTTTGGGATTTTTCTCTCTCTCTGTTTGGGATTTTTCTCTCTCTCTGTTTGGGATTTTTCTCTATCTCTCTCTCTGGGATTTTTCTCTCTCTCTGTTTGGGATTTTTCTCTCTCTCCGTTTGGGATTTTTCTTTGTCTCTGTTTGGGATTTTTGACTCTCTCTGTTTGGGAATTTTCACTCCCTTTGTTTGGGATTTGTTGCTCTCTCTCTCTCAGGGACTTTTCTCTCTCTCTGTTTGGGATTTTTCTCTCTCTCTGTTTGGGATTTTTCTCTCTCTCTGGGATTTCTCTATCTCTCTGTTTGGGTTTTTTCTCTCTCTCTGTTTGGGCTTTTTGTCTCTCTCTCTGTTTGGGATTTTTCTCTCTCTCTTTTTGGCATTTTTCTCTCTCTGTTTGGGATTTCACTCTCTCTCTGTTTGGGATTTTTTTCTCTCTCTCTCTTTGGGATTTTTCTCTCTCTCTGTTTGGGATTTCTCTCTCTCTCTGTTTTGGATTTCTCTCTCTCTGTGGGATTTATCTCTCTCTCTGTTTGGGATTTCTCTCCATCTCTCTGTTTGGGATTTCTCTCTCTCTCTCTCTTTGGGGTTTTTCTTTCTCTCTGTTTGGGATTTTTCTCTCTCTCTGCATGTGATTTTTCTCTCTCTCTGTTTGGGATTTTTCCCTCTCTCTGTTTGGGATTTTTCTCTCTCTGTTTGGGATTTTTCTGTCTCTCTGTTTGGGATTTCTCTCTCTCTCTGTTTGGGATTTTTCTCCCTCTCTGTTTGGGATTTTTCTCTGTCTCTGTTTGGGATTTCTCTCTCTCTCTGTTTGGGATTTTTCTTTCTCTCTCTGCTTGGGATTTTTCTCTCTCTCTGTTTGGGATTTTTCTCTCTCTGTGTTTGGGATTTTTCTCTCTCTCTGTTTGCGATTTTTCTCTCTCTGATTGGGATTTTTCTCTCTCTCTGTTTGGGATTTTTCTCATTCTCTGTTTGGGATTTTTCTCTCTCTCTGTTTGGGATTTTTCTCTCTCTCTGTTTGGGATTTTTCTCTCTCTCTGTTTGGGATTTTTCTCTCTCTCTGTTTGGGATTTATCTCTCACTCTGTTTGAGATTTTTCTCTCTCTCTGTTTAGAATTTTTCTCTCTCTCTGTTTGGGATTATTCTCTATCTCTGTTTGGGATTTTTCTCTCTCTCTCTTTGGGATTTTTCTCTCTCTCTCTTTGGGATTTTTCTCTCTCTCTGTTTGGGATTTTTCTCTCTCTCTGTTTGAGATTTCTCTCTCTCTGTTTGGGATTTTTCTCTCTCTCTGTTTGGGCTTTTTCTCTCTCTCTGTTTGGGATTTATCTCTCTCTCTGTTTGGGATTTTTCTCTCTCTCTCTGTTTGGGATTTTTCTCTCTCTCTGTTTGGGATTGATCTCTCACTCTGTTTGAGATTTTTCTCTCTCTCTGTTTAGAATTTTTCTCTCTCTCTGTTTGGGATTATTCTCTCTCTCTGTTTGGGATTTTTCTCTCTCTCTCTTTGGGATTTTTCTGTCTCTCTGTTTGGGATTTTTCTCTCTCTCTGTTTGGGATTTTTCTCTCTCTCTGTTTGGGATTTTTCTCTCTCTCTGTTTGGGATTTTTTTCTCTCTCTCTCTCTTAGGGATTTTTCTCTCTCTCTGTTTGGGATTTCTCTCTCTCTCTGTTTGGGATTTCACTCTCTCTCTGGGGTTATTCTCTCTCTCTGTTTGGGATTTCTCTCTCTCTCTCTGTTTGGGATTTTTCTCTCTCTCTGTTTGGGATTTCTCTCTCTCTGTTTGGGATTTTTCTCTCTCTCTGCTTGGGATTTTTCTCTCTCTCTGTTTGGGCTTTTTCTCTCTCTCTGTTTGGGATTTTTCTCTCTCTCTGCTTGGGATTTTTCTCTCTCTCTGTTTGGGATTTTTCTCTCTCTCTGTTTGGGATTTTTTTCTCTCTCTCTGTCTTTGGGAATTTTCTCTCTCTCTGTTTGGGATTTTTCTCTCTCTCTGTTTGGGATTTTTCTCTCTCTGTGTTTGGGATTTTTCTCTCTCTCTGTTTGCGATTTTTCTCTCTCTGATTGGGATTTTTCTCTCTCTCTGTTTGGGATTTTTCTCATTCTCTGTTTGGGATTTTTCTCTCTCTCTGTTTGGGATTTTTCTCTCTCTCTGTTTGGGATTTTTCTCTCTCTCTGTTTGGGATTTTTCTCTCACTCTGTTTGGGATTTATCTCTCACTCTGTTTGAGATTTTTCTCTCTCTCTGTTTAGAATTTTTCTCTCTCTCTATTTGTGATTATTCTCTATCTCTGTTTGGGATTTTTCTCTCTCTCTCTTTGGGATTTTTCTCTCTCTCTCTTTGGGATTTTTCTCTCTCTCTGTTTGGGATTTTTCTCTCTCTCTGTTCGAGATTTCTCTCTCTCTGTTTGGGATTTTTCTCTCTCTCTGTTTGGGCTTTTTCTCTCTCTCTGTTTGGGATTTATCTCTCTCTCTGTTTGGGATTTTTCTCTCTCTCTCTGTTTGGGATTTTTCTCTCTCTCTGTTTGGGATTTATCTCTCACTCTGTTTGAGATTTTTCTCTCTCTCTGTTTAGAATTTTTCTCTCTCTCTGTTTGGGATTATTCTCTCTCTCTGTTTGGGATTTTTCTCTCTCTCTCTTTGGGATTTTTCTCTCTCTCTGTTTGGGATTTTTCTCTCTCTCTGTTTGGGATTTTTCTCACTCTCTGTTTGGGATTTTTCTCTCTCTCTGTTTGGGATTTTTTTCTCTCTCTCTCTCTTAGGGATTTTTCTCTCTCTCTGTTTGGGATTTCTCTCTCTCTCTGTTTGGGATTTCACTCTCTCTCTGGGATTATTCTCTCTCTCTGTTTGGGATTTCTCTCTCTCTCTCTGTTTGGGATTTTTCTCTCTCTCTGTTTGGGATTTCTCTCTCTCTGTTTGGGATTTTTCTCTCTCTCTGCTTGGGATTTTTCTCTCTCTCTGTTTGGGCTTTTTCTCTCTCTCTGTTTGGGATTTTTCTCTCTCTCTGCTTGGGATTTTTCTCTCTCTCTGTTTGGGATTTTTCTCTCTCTCTGTTTGGGATTTTTTTCTCTCTCTCTGTCTTTGGGATTTTTCTCTCTCTCTGTTTGGGATTTTTCTCTCTCTCTGTTTGGGATTTTTTTCTCTCTCTCTGTTTGGGATTTTTCACTCTCTCTGTTTGGGATTTTTTTCTCTCTCTCTCTCTTTGGGATTTTTCTCTCTCTCTGTTTGGGATTTTTCTCTCTCTCTCTGTTTGGGATTTTTCTCTCTCTCTGTTTGGGATTTTTCTCTCTCTCTGTTTGGGATTTTTCTCTCTCTCTGTTTGGGATTTTTCTCTCTCTATGTTTGGGATTTTTCTCTCTCTCTGTTTGGGTTATTTATCTCTCTCTGTTTGGGATTTTTCTTTCTCTCTCTGTTTGGGATTTCTCTCTCTCTCTGTTTGGAATTTTTCTCTCTCTCTGTTTGCGATTTTTCTCTCTCTCTGTTTGGGATTTTTCTCTCTCTCTGTTTGGGATTTTTCTCTCTCTCTGGGATTTTTCTCTCTCTTTGTTTGGGATTTTTCTCTCTCTCTCTGTTTGGGATTTTTCTCTCTCTCTGTTTGGGATTTTTCTCTCTCTCTGTTTGGGATTTTTCTCTCTCTCTGGGATTTCTCTCTCTCTCTGTTTGGGTTTTTTCTCTCTCTCTGTTTGTGCTTTTTCTCTCTCTCTCTGTTTGGGATTTTTCTCTCTCTCTGTTTGGCATTTTGCTCTCTCTCTGTTTGGGATTTTTCTCTCTCTGTGTTTGGGATTATTCTCTCTCTCTGTTTGAGATTTTTCTATCTCTCTGTTTGGGATTTATCTCTCTCTCTGTTTGGGATTTTTCTCTCTTTCTGCTTGGGATTTTTTTCTCTCTCTCTTTGGGATTTTTCTCTCTCACTGTTTGGGATTTCTCTCTCTCTCTGTTTGGGATTTCTCTCTCTCTGTGGGATTTATCTCTCTCTCTGTTTGGGATTTCTCTCCATCTCTCTGTTTGGGATTTCTCTCTCTCTCTCTCTTCGGGGTTTTTCTTTCTCTCTGTTTGGGATTTTTGTCTCTCTCTGCATGTTATTTTTCTCTCTCTCTGTTTGGGATTTTTCTCTCTCTCTGTTTGGGATTTTTCTCTCTCTGTTTGGGATTTTTCTCTCTCTCTGTTTGGGATTTCTCTCTCTCTCTGTTTGGGATTTTTCTCCCTCTCTGTTTGGGATTTTTCTCTCTCTCTGTTTGGGATTTCTCTCTCTCTCTGTTTGGGATTTTTCTTTCTCTCTCTGCATGGGATTTTTCTCTCTCTCTGTTTGGGATTTTTCTCTATCTCTGTTTGGGATTTTTCTCTCTCTCTGTTTGCGATTTTTCTCTCTCTGATTGGGATTTTTCTCTCTCTCTGTTTCGGATTTTTCTCTTTCTCTGTTTGGGATTTTTCTCTCTCTCTGTTTGGGATTTTTCTCTCTCTCTGTTTGGGATTTTTCTCTATCTCTCTCTCTGGGATTTTTCTCTCTCTCTGTTTGGGATTTTTCTCTCTCTCCGTTTGGGATTTTTCTTTGTCTCTGTTTGGGATTTTTGACTCTCTCTGTTTGGGAATTTTCACTCCCTTTGTTTGGGATTTGTTGCTCTCTCTCTCTCAGGGACTTTTCTCTCTGTTTGGGATTTTTCTCTCTGTCTCACTGGGATTTTTCTCTCTCTCTGTTTGGGATTTCTCTCTCTCTGTTTGGGATTTTCACTCTCTCTGGGATTTCTCTCTCTCTCTGTTTGGGATTTTTCTCTCTCTCTGGGATTTTTCTCTCTCTCTGTTAGGGATTTTTCTCTCTCTCTGTTTGGGAATTCTCTCTCTCTCTCTGTTTGGGATTTCTCTTTCTATCTGTTTGGGATTTTTCTTTCTCTGTGTTTGAGATTTTTCTCTCTCTCTGTATGGGATTTTACTCTCTCTCTGTTTGGGATTTTTCTCTCTCTCTGTTTGGGATTTTTCTCTCTCTCTGTATGGGATTTTTCACTCTGTTGGGGATTTTTCTCTCTCTCTGTTTGGGATTTTTATCTCTCTCTGTTTGGGATTTTTCTCTCTCTCTGTTTTGGATTTTTCTCTCTCTCTCTGTTTGGGATTTTTCTCTCTCTATGTTTGGGATTTTTCACTCTCTCTGTGATTTTTCTCTCTCTCTGTTTAGGAGTTCTCTCTCTCTCTGTTTGGGAATTCTCTCTCTCTCTGTTTGGGATTATTCTCTCTCTCTGTTTGGGATTGTTCTCTCTCTCTGTTTGGGATTTTTCTCTCTCTCTGTTTGGGATTTTTCTCTCTCTCTGTTTGGGATTTCTCTCTCTGTCTGTTTGGGAATTCTCTCTCTCTCTGTTTGGGATTTTTCTCTCTCTGTGTTTGGGATATTTCTCTCTCTCTGTTTGGGATTTTTCTCTCTCTCTGTTTGGGATTGTTCTCTCTCTCTGTTTGGGATTTTTCTCTCTCCCTGTTTGGGATTTTTCTCTCTCTCTGTTTGGGATTTCTCTCTCTGTCTGTTTGGGAATTCTCTCTCTCTCTGTTTGGGATTTTTCTCTCTCTGTGTTTGGGATATTTTCTCTCTCTGTTTGGGATTTTTCTCTCTCTCTGTTTGGGATTTTTCTCTCTTTCTGTTTGGGATTTTTCTCTCTCTCTGTTTGGGATTTTTCTCTCTCTCTGTTTGGGATTTTTCTCTCTCTCTGTTTGGGATTTTTCTCTCTCTCTGTTTGGGATTTTTCTCTCTCTCTGTTTGGGATTTTTCGCTCTCTCTGGGATTTCTCTCTCTCTCTGTTTAGGATTTCTCTCTCTCTCTGTTTGGGAATTCTCTCTCTCTCTCTCTGGGATTTTTCTCTCTCTCTGTTTGTGATTTTTCTCTCTCTCTGTTTGGGATTTTTCTTTGTCTCTGTTTGGGATTTTTGACTCTCTCTGTTTGGGAATTTTCTCTCCCTTTTTTTGGGATTTTTCGCTCTCTCTCTCTCAGGGACTTTTCTCTCTCTCTGTTTGGGATTTTTCTCTATGTCTCACTGGGATTTCTCTCTCTCTCTGTTTGGGATTTTTCTCTCTCTGGGATTTATCTCTCTCTCTGTTTGGGATTTTTCTCTCTCTCTGTTTGGGATTTCTCTCTCTCTCTGTTTGGGATTTTTCTCTCTGTCTGTTTGGGATTTTTCTTTCTCTCTGTTTGGGATTTTTCTTTCTCTCTGTTTGGGATTTTTCTCTCTCTCTGTTTGGGATTTTTTTCTCTCTCTCTCTGGGATTTTTCTCTCTCTCTGTTTGGGATTTTTCTCTCTCTCTCTGTTTGGGATTTTTCTCTCTGTCTGTTTGGGATTTTTCTTTCTCTCTGTTTGGGATTTTTCTTTCTCTCTGTTTGGGATTTTTCTCTCTCTCTGTTTGGGATTTTTCTCTCTCTCTGTTTGGGATTTTTCTCTCTCTCGGTTTGGGATTTCTCTCTCTCTCTGTTTGGGATTTTTCTCTCTCTCTGTTTTGGATTTTTCTCTCTCTCTCTGTTTGGGATTTGTCTCTCTCTATGTTTGGGATTTTTCACTCTCTCTGTGATTTTTCTCTCTCTCTGTTTAGGAGTTCTCTCTCTCTCTGTTTGGGAATTCTCTCTCTCTCTGTTTGGGATTATTCTCTCTCTCTGTTTGGGATTGTTCTCTCTCTCTGTTTGGGATTTTTCTCTCTCTCTGTTTGGGATTTTTCTCTCTCTCTGTTTGGGATTTCTCTCTCTGTCTGTTTGGGAATTCTCTCTCTCTCTGTTTGGGATTTTTCTCTCTCTGTGTTTGGGATATTTCTCTCTCTCTGTTTGGGATTTTTCTCTCTCTCTGTTTGGGATTGTTCTCTCTCTGTGTTTGGGATTTTTCTCTCTCTCTGTTTGGGATTTTTCTCTCTCTCTGTTTGGGATTTCTCTCTCTGTCTGTTTGGGAATTCTCTCTCTCTCTGTTTGGGATTTTTCTCTCTCTGTGTTTGGGATAATTTCTCTCTCTGTTTGGGATTTTTCTCTCTCTCTGTTTGGGATTTTTCTCTCTTTCTGTTTGGGATTTTTCTCTCTCTCTGTTTGGGATTTTTCTCTCTCTCTGTTTGGGATTTTTCTCTCTCTCTGTTTGGGATTTTTCTCTCTCTCTGTTTGGGATTTTTCTCTCTCTCTGTTTGGGATTTTTCGCTCTCTCTGGGATTTTTCTCTCTCTCTGTTTAGGATTTCTCTCTCTCTCTGTTTGGGAATTCTCTCTCTCTCTCTCTGGGATTTTTCTCTCTCTCTGTTTGTGATTTTTCTCTCTCTCTGTTTGGGATTTTTCTTTGTCTCTGTTTGGGATTTTTGACTCTCTCTGTTTGGGAATTTTCTCTCCCTTTTTTTGGGATTTTTCGCTCTCTCTCTCTCAGGGACTTTTCTCTCTCTCTGTTTGGGATTTTTCTCTCTGTCTCACTGGGATTTCTCTCTCTCTCTGTTTGGGATTTTTCTCTCTCTGGGATTTATCTCTCTCTCTGTTTGGGATTTTTCTCTCTCTCTGTTTGGGATTTTTCTCTCTCTCTGTTTGGGATTTTTCTCTCTGTCTGTTTGGGATTTTTCTTTCTCTCTGTTTGGGATTTTTCTTTCTCTCTGTTTGGGATTTTTCTCTCTCTCTGTTTGGGATTTTTTTCTCTCTCTCTCTGGGATTTTTCTCTCTCTCTGTTTGGGATTTTTCTCTCTCTCTCTGTTTGGGATTTTTCTCTCTGTCTGTTTAGGATTTTTCTTTCTCTCTGTTTGGGATTTTTCTTTCTCTCTGTTTGGGATTTTTCTCTCTCTCTGTTTGGGATTTTTCTCTCTCTCTGTTTGGGATTTTTCTCTCTCTCTATTTGGGATTTTTCTCTCTCTCGGTTTGGGATTTCTCTCTCTCTCTGTTTGGGATTTTTCTCTCTCTCTGTTTGGGATTTTTCTCTCTCTCTGTTTGGGATTTTTCTCTCTCTCTCTCTCTGGGATTTTTCTCTCTCTCTCTCTCTCTCTGGGATTTTTCTCTCTCTCTGTTTGGGATTTTTCTCTCTCTCCGTTTGGGATTTTTCTTTGTCTATGTTTGGGATTTTTGACTCTCTCTGTTTGGGAATTTTCACTCCCTTTGTTTGGGATTTGTTTCTCTCTCTCTCTCAGGGACTTTTCTCTCTCTCTGTTTGGGATTTTTCTCTCTGTCTCACTGGGATTTTTCTCTCTCTCTGTTTGGGATTTCTCTCTCTCTGTTTGGGATTTTTCACACTCTCTGGGATTTTTCTCTCTCTCTGTTTGGGATTTTTCTCTCTCTCTGGGATTTTTCTCTCTCTCTGTTTGGGAATTCTCTCTCTCTCTCTGTTTGGGATTTTTCTTTCTATCTGTTTGGGATTTTTCATTCTCTGTGTTTGAGATTTTTCTCTCTCTCTGTTTGGGATTTTTCTCTCTCTCTGTTTGGGATTTTTCTCTCTCTCTGTTTGGGATTTTTCTCTCTCTCTGTTTGGGATTTTTCTCTCTCTCTGTTTGGGATTTCTCTCTCTCACTGTTTGGGATTTTTCTCCCTCTCTGTTTGGGATTTTTCTCTCTCTCTGTTTGGGATTTTTCTCTCTCTCTGTTTGGGATTTTTCTCTCTCTCTGTTTTGGATTTTTCTCTCTCTCTCTGTTTGGGATTTTTCTCTCTCTATGTATAGGATTTTTCACTCTCTCTGGGATTTTTCTCTCTCTCTGTTTAGGATTTCTCTCCCTCTCTGTTTGGGAATTCTCTCTCTCTCTGTTTGGGATTATTCTCTCTCTCTGTTTGGGATTTCTCTCTCTCTCTGTTTGGGATTTTTCTGTCTCTCTGTTTGGGATTTTTCTCTCTCTCTGGGATTTTTCTCTCTCTCTGTTTGGGATTTTTCTCTCTCTCTGGGATTTTTCTCTCTCTCTATTAGGGATTTTTCTCTGTCTCTGTTTGGGAATTCTCTCTCTCTCTCTGTTTGGGATTTTTCTCTCTCTCTGTTTGGGATTTAACTTTCTCTCTGTTTGGGATTTTTCTCTCTCTCTGTTTGGGATTTTTATCTCTCTCTGTTTGGGATTTTTCTCTCTCTCTCTGTTTGGGATTTCTCTCTCTCACTGTTTGGGATTTTTCTCCCTCTCTGTTTGGGATTTTTCTCCCTCTCTGTTTGGGATTTTTCTCTCTCTGTTTGGGATTTTCTCTCTCTCTGGGATTTTTCTCTCTCTTTGTTTGGGATTTTTCTCTCTCTCTCTGTTAGGGATTTTTCTCTCTCTCTGTTTGGGATTTTTCTCTGTCTCTCTGTTTGGTATTTTTCTCTCTCTCTGTTTGGGATTTTTCTCTCTCTCTGTTTGGGATTTTTCTCTTCTCTGTTTGGGATTTTTCTCTCTCTCTGTTTGGGATTTTTCTCTCTCTCTGTTTGGGATTTTTCTCTCTCTGTGTTTGGGATATTTATCTCTCTCTGTTTGGGATTTTTCTCTCTCTCTCTGTTTGGGATTTCTCTCTCTCTCTGTTTGGAATTTTTCTCTCTCTCTGTTTGCGATTTTTCTCTCTCTCTGTTTGGGATTTTTCTCTCTCTCTGTTTGGGATTTTTCTCTCTCTCTGGGATTTTTCACTCTCTTTGTTTGGGATTTTTCTCTCTCTCTCTGTTTGGGATTTTTCTCTCTCTCTGTTTGGGATTTTTCTCTCTCTCTGTTTGGGATTTTTCTCTCTCTGTTTGGGATTTTTCTCTCTCTCTGTTTGGGATTTTTCTCTCTCTGTTTGGGATTTTTCTCTCTCTCTGTTTGGGATTTCTCTCTCTCTCTGTTTGGGATTTTTCTCCCTCTCTGTTTGGGATTTTTCTCTCTCTCTGTTTGGGATTTCTCTCTCTCTCTGTTTGGGATTTTTCTTTCTCTCTCTGCTTGGGATTTTTCTCTCTCTCTGTTTGGGATTTTTCTCTCTCTGTGTTTGGGATTATTCTCTCTCTCTGTTTGCGATTTTTCTCTCTCTGATTGGGGTTTTTCTCTCTCTCTGTTTGGGATTTTTCTCTTTCTCTGTTTGGGATTTTTCTCTCTCTCTGTTTGGGATTTTTCTCTCTCTCTGTTTGGGATTTTTCTCTCTCTCTGTTTGGGATTTTTCTCTCTCTCTGTTTGGGATTTTTCTCTCTCTGTTTGGGATTTTTCTCTCTCTCTGTCTGGGATTTTTCTCTCTCTGTTTGGGATTTTTCTCTCTCTCTGTTTGGGATTTTTCTCTCTCTCTCTGTTTGGGATTTTTCTCTCTCTCTGTTTGGGATTTATCTCTCACTCTGTTTGAGATTTTTCTCTCTCTCTGTTTAGAATATTTCTCTCTCTCTGTTTGGGATTATTCTCTCTCTCTGTTTGGGATTTTTCTCTCTCTCTGTTTGGGATTTTTCTCTCTCTCTCTTTGGGATTTTTCTCTCTCTCTGTTTGGGATTTTTCTCTCTCTCTGTTTGGGATTTTTCTCTCTCTGTTTGGGATTTTTCTCTCTCTCTGTTTGGGATTTCTCTCTCTCTGTTTGGATTTTTCTCTCTCTCTGTTTGGGATTTTTCTCTCTCTCTGTTTGGGCTTTTTCTCTCTCTCTGTTTGGGATTTATCTCTCTCTCAGTTTGGGATTTTTCTCTCTCTCTGTTTGGGATTTTTCTCTCTCTCTGTTTGGGATTTCTCTCTCTCTGTTTGGGATTTTTCTCTCTCTCTGTTTGGGATTTTTCTCTCTCTCTGTTTGGGCTTTTTCTCTCTCTCTGTTTGGGATTTTTCTCTCTCTCTGTTTGGGATTTTCTCTCTCTCTGTTTGGGATTTTTCTCTCTCTCTCTTTGGGATTTTTCTCTCTCTCTGTTTGGGATTTTTTTCTCTCTCTCTCTTAGGGATTTTTCTCTCTCTCTGTTTGGGATTTCTCTCTCTCTCTGTTTGGGATTTCACTCTCTCTCTGGGATTATTCTCTCTCTCTGTTTGGGATATCTCTCGCTCTCTCTGTTTGGGATTTTTCTCTCTCTCTGTTTGGGATTTCTCTCTCTCTGTTTGGGATTTTTCTCTCTCTCTGTTTGGGATTTTTCTCTCTCTCTGTTTGGGCTTTTTCTCTCTCTCTGTTTGGGATTTTTCTCTCTCTCTGCTTGGGATTTTTCTCTCTCTCTGTTTGGGATTTTTCTCTCTCTCTGTTTGGGATTTTTTTCTCTCTCTCTCTCTTTGGGATTTTTCTCTCTCTCTGTTTGGGATTTTTCTCTCTCTCTGTTTGGGATTTTTTTCTCTCTCTCTGATTGGGATTTTTCTCTCTCTCTGTTTGGGATTTCTCTCTCTCTCTGTTTGGGATTTCACTCTCTCTCTGGGATTATTCTCTCTCTCTGTTTGGGATTTCTCTCTCTCTCTCTGTTTGGGATTTTTCTCTCTCTCTCTCTTTGGGATTTTTCTCTCTCTCTTTTTGGGATTTCTCTCGCTCTCTGTTTGGGATTTTTCTCTCTCTCTCTCTTTGGGGTTCTTCCCTCTCTCTGTTTGCAATTTTTCTCTCTCTCTGTTTGGGATTTTTCTCTCTCTCTCTCTTTGGGTTTTTCCCTCTCTCTGTTTGGGATTTTTCTCTCTCTCTGTTTGGGATTTTTCTCTCTCTCTGTTTGGGATTTTTCTCTCTCACTGTTTGGGATTTTTCTCTCTCTCTGTTTGGGATTTATCTCACTCTCTGTTTGGGATTTTTCTCTCTCAGTTTGGGATTTTTCTCTCTCTCTGTTTGGGATTTATCTCACTCTCTCTTTGGGATTTTTCTCTCTCAGTTTGGGATTTCTCTCTCTCTCTGTTTGGGATTTTTCTCTCTCTCTGTTTGGGATTTTTCTCTCTCTCTGGGATTTTTCTCTCTCTCTGTTGGGGATTTTTCTATCACTCTGGGATTTTTCTCTCTCTCTATTAGGGATTTTTCTCTCTCTCTGTTTGGCATTTTTCTCTCTCTGTTTGGGATTTCACTCTCTCTCTGTTTGGGATTATTCTCTCTCTCTGTTTCCGATTTTTCTCTCTCTCTGTTTGGGATTTATCTCTCTCTCTGTTTGGGATTTCTCTCTCTCTCTGTTTTGGATTTTTCTTTCTCTCTCTGCTTGGGATTTTTTTCTCTCTCTCTCTTTGGGATTTTTGTCTCTCACTGTTTGGGATTTCTCTCTCTCTGTGGGATTTCTCTCCATCTCTCTGTTTGGGATTTCTCTCTCTCTCTCTCTTCGGGGTTTTTCTTTCTCTCTGTTTGGGATTTTTCTCTCTCTCTGCATGTGATTTTTCTCTCTCTCTGTTTGGGATTTTTCTCTCTCTCTGTATGGGATTTTTCTCTCTCTGTTTGGGATTTTTCTCTCTCTCTGTTTGGGATTTCTCTCTCTCTCTGTTTGGGATTTTCTCCCTCTCTGTTTGGGATTTTTCTCTCTCTCTGTTTGGGATTTCTCTCTCTCTCTGTTTGGGATTTTTCTTTCTCTCTCTGCTTGGGATTTTTCTCTCTCTCTGTTTGGGATTTTTCTCTTTCTGTGTTTGGGATTTTTCTCTCTCTCTGTTTGCGATTTTTCTCTCTCTGATTGGGATTTTTCTCTCTCTCTGTTTCGGATTTTTCTCTTTCTCTGTTTGGGATTTTTCTCTCTCTCTGTTTGGGATTTTTCTCTCTCTCTGTTTGGGATTTTTCTCTCTCTCTGTTTGGGATTTTTCTCTCTCTCTGTTTGGGATTTTGCTCTCTCTCTGTCTGGGATTTTTCTCTCTCTGTTTGGGATTTTTCTCTCTCTCTGTTTGGGATTTTTCTCTCTCTCTCTGTTTGGGATTTTTCTCTCTCTCTGTTTGGGATTTTTCTCTCACTCTGTTTGAGATTTTTCTCTCTCTCTGTTTAGAATTTTTCTCTCTCTCTGTTTGGGATTATTCTCTCTCTCTGTTTGGGATTTTTCTCTCTCTCTCTTTGGGATTTTTCTCTCTCTCTTTGGGATTTTTCTCTCTCTCTGTTTGGGATTTTTCTCTCTCTCTGTTTGGGATTTATCTCTCTCTGTTTGGGATTTTTCTCTCTCTCTGTTTGGGATTTCTCTCTCTCTTTTTGGGATTTTTCTCTCTCTCTGTTTGGGATTTATCTCTCTCTCTGTTTGGGCTTTTTCTCTCTCTCTGTTTGGGATTTATCTCGCGCTCTGTTTGGGATTTTTCACTCTCTCTGTTTGGGATTTTTCTCTCTCTCTGTTTGGGATTTCTCTCTCTCTGTTTGGGATTTTTCTCTCTCTCTGTTTGGGATTTTTCTCTCTCTCTGTTTGGGCTTTTTCTCTCTCTCTGTTTGGGATTTTTCTCTCTCTCTGTTTGGGATTTTTCTCTCTCTCTGTTTGGGATTTTTCTCTCTCTCTGTTTGGGATTTTTCTCTCTCTCTGTTTGGGATTTTTTTCTCTCTCTCTCTTTGGGATTTTTCTCTCTCTCTGTTTGGGATTTCTCTCTCTCTCTGTTTGGGATTTCACTCTCTCTCTGGGATTATTCTCTCTCTCTGTTTGGGATTTCTCTCTCTCTCTCTGTTTGGGATTTATCTCTCTCTCTGTTTGGGATTTCTCTCTCTCTGTTTGGGATTTTTCTCTCTCTCTGTTTGGGATTTTTCTCTCTCTCTGTTTGGGCTTTTTCTCTCTCTCTGTTTGGGATTTTTCTCTCTGTCTGTTTGGGATTTTTCTCTCTCTCTGTTTGGGATTTTTCTCTCTCTCTGTTTGGGATTTTTTTCTCTCTCTCTCTCTTTGGGATTTTTCTCTCTCTCTGTTTGGGATTTTTCTCTCTCTCTGTTTGGGATTTTTTTCTCTCTCTCTGTTTGGGATTTTTCTCTCTCTCTGTTTGGGATTTCTCTCTCTCTCTGTTTGGGATTTCACTCTCTCTCTGGGATTATTCTCTCTCTCTGTTTGGGATTTCTCTCTCTCTCTCTGTTTGGGATTTTTCTCTCACTCTCTCTTTGGGATTTTTCTCTCTCTCTTTTTGGGATTTCTTTCGCTCTCTGTTTGGGATTTTTCTCTCTCTCTCTCTTTGGGGTTTTTCCCTCTCTCTGTTTGCGGTTTTTCTCTCTCTCTGTTTGGGATTTTTCTCTCTCTCTCTCTTTGGGTTTTTCCCTCTCTCTGTTTGGGATTTTTCTCTCTCTCTGTTTGGGATTTTTCTCTCTCTCTGTTTGGGATTTTTCTCTCTCACTGTTTGGGATTTTTCTCTCTCTCTGTTTGGAATTTATCTCACTCTCTGTTTGGGATTTTTCTCTCTCAGTTTGGGATTTTTCTCTCTCTCTGTTTGGGATTTTTCTCTCTCTCTGTTTGGGATTTTTCTCACTCTCTGTTTGGGATTTTTCTCTCTCTCTGTTTGGGATTATTCTCTCTCTCTGTTTGGGATTTTTCTCTCTCTCTGTTTGGGATTTTTCTCTGTCTCTGTTTGGGATTTTTCTCTCTCTCTGTTTGGTATTTTTCTCTCGCTCTGTTTGGGATTTTTCTCTCTCTCTGTTTGGGATTTTTCTCTCTCTCTCTCTTTCGGATTTCTCTCTCTCCCTGGTTGGGATTTTTCTCTCTCTCTATTTGGGATTTTTCTCTCTCTCTGTTTGGGATTTTTCTCTCTCTCTGTTTGGGATTTTTCTCTCTCTGTTTGGGATTTTTCTCTCTCTCTGTTTGGGATTTATCTCTCTCTCTGTTTGGGATTTTTCACTCTCTCTCTCTTTCGGATTTTTCTCTTTCCCTGGTTGGGATTTTTCTCTCTCTCTGTTTGCGATGTTTCACTCTCTCTGTCTGGGATTTTTCTCTCTCTCTGTTTGGGATTTTTCTCTCTCTCTGGGATTTTTCTCTCTCTCTGTTTGGGATTTTTCTCCCTCTCTGTTTGGGAATTTTCTCTCTCTCGGTTTAGGATTTTTCTCTCTCTCTGTTTGAGATTTTTCTCTCTCTCTGTTTGGGATTTTTCTCTCTCTCTGTTTGAGATTTTTCTCCCTCTCTGTTTGGGATTTTTCTCTCTCTCTGTTTGGGATTTATCTCTCTCTCTGTTTGGGATTTTTCTTTCTCTCTCTGCTTGGGATTTTTCTCTCTCTCTGTTTGGGATTTTTCTCTCTCTGTGTTTGGGATTTTTCTCTCTCTCTGTTTGCGATTTTTCTCTCTCTGATTGGGATTTTTCTCTCTCTCTGTTTCGGATTTTTCTCTTTCTCTGTTTGGGATTTTTCTCTCTCTCTGTTTGGGATTTTTCTCTCTCTCTGTTTGGGATTTTTCTCTCTGTCTGTTTGGGATTTTTCTCTCTCTCTGTTTGGGATTTTTCTCTCTCTCTGTTTGGGATTTTTTTCTCTCTCTCTCTCTTTGGGATTTTTCTCTCTCTCTGTTTGGGATTTTTCTCTCTCTCTGTTTGGGATTTTTTTCTCTCTCTCTGTTTGGGATTTTTCTCTCTCTCTGTTTGGGATTTCTCTCTCTCTCTGTTTGGGATTTCACTCTCTCTCTGGGATTATTCTCTCTCTCTGTTTGGGATTTCTCTCTCTCTCTCTGTTTGGGCTTTTTCTCTCTCTCTGTTTGGGATTTATCTCGCTCTCTGTTTGGGATTTTTCTCTCTCTCTGTTTGGGATTTTTCTCTCTCTCTGTTTGGGATTTCTCTCTCTCTGTTTGGGATTTTTCTCTCTCTCTGTTTCGGATTTTTCTCTCTCTCTGTTTGGGCTTTTTCTCTCTCTCTGTTTGGGATTTTTCTCTCTCTCTGTTTGGGATTTTTCTCTCTCTCTGTTTGGGATTTTTCGCTCTCTCTGTTTGGGATTTTTCTCTCTCTCTGTTTGGGATTTTTTTCTCTCTCTCTCTTTGGGATTTTTCTCTCTCTCTGTTTGGGATTTCTCTCTCTCTCTGTTTGGGATTTCACTCTCTCTGTGGGATTATTCTCTCTCTCTGTTTGGGATTTCTCTCTCTCTCTCTGTTTGGGATTTTTCTCTCTCTCTGTTTGGGATTTTTCTCTCTCTGTTTGCGATTTTTCTCTCTCTCTTTTTGGGATTTTTCTCTCTCTCTGTTTGGGCTTTTTCTCTCTCTCTGTTTGGGATTTTTCTCTCTGTCTGTTTGGGATTTTTCTCTCTCTCTGTTTGGGATTTTTCTCTCTCTCTGTTTGGGATTTTTTTCTCTCTCTCTCTTTGGGATTTTTCTCTCTCTCTGTTTGGGATTTTTCTCTCTCTCTGTTTGGGATTTCTCTCTCTCTCTGTTTGGGATTTCACTCTCTCTCTGGGATTATTCTCTCTCTCTGTTTGGGATTTCTCTCTCTCTCTCTGTTTGGGATTTTTCTCTCACTCTCTCTTTGGGATTTTTCTCTCTCTCTTTTTGGGATTTCTTTCGCTCTCAGTTTGGGATTTTTCTCTCTCTCTCTCTTTGGGGTTTTTCCCTCTCTCTGTTTGCGGTTTTTCTCTCTCTCTGTTTGGGATTTTTCTCTCTCTCTCTCTTTGGGTTTTTCCCTCTCTCTGTTTGGGATTTTTCTCTCTCTCTGTTTGGGATTTTTCTCTGTCTCTGTTTGGGATTTTTCTCTCTCACTGTTTGGGATTTTTCTCTCTCTCTGTTTGGAATTTATCTCACTCTCTGTTTGGGATTTTTCTCTCTCTCTGTTTGGGATTTTTCTCTCTCTCTGTTTGGGATATTTCTCACTCTCTGTTTGGGATTTTTCTCTCTCTCTGTTTGGGATTATTCTCTCTCTCTGTTTGGGATTTTTCTCTCTCTCTGTTTGGGATTTTTCTCTGTCTCTGTTTGGGATTTTTCTCTCTCTCTGTTTGGTATTTTTCTCTCGCTCTGTTTGGGATTTTTCTCTCTCTCTGTTTGGGATTTTTCTCTCTCTCTCTCTTTCGGATTTCTCTCTCTCCCTGGTTGGGATTTTTCTCTCTCTCTATTTGGGATTTTTCTCTCTCTCTGTTTGGGATTTTTCTCTCTCTCTTTGGGATTTTTCTCTCTCTGTTTGGGATTTTTCTCTCTCTCTGTTTGGGATTTTTCTCTCTCTCTGTTTGGGATTTTTCACTCTCTCTCTCTTTCGGATTTTTCTCTCTCTCTGTTTGGGATTTTTCTCTCTCTCTGTTTGGGATTTTTCACTCTCTCTCTCTTTCGGATTTTTCTCTTTCCCTGGTTGGGATTTTAATCTCTCTCTGGTTGCGATGTTTCACTCTCTCTGTTTGGGATTTTTCTCTCTCTCTGTTTAGGATTTTTCTCTCTCTCTGGGATTTTTCTCTCTCTCTGTTTGGGATTTTTCTCTCTCTCTGTTTGGGAATTTTCTCTCTCTCGGTTTAGGATTTTTCTCTCTCTCTGTTTGAGATTTTTCTCTCTCTCTGTTTGGGATTTTTCTCTCTCTCTGTTTGAGATTTTTCTCACTCTCTGTTTGGGATTTTTCTCTCTCTCTGTTTGGGATTTTTCTCTCTCTCTGTTTGGGATTTTTCTCTCTCTCTGTATGGGATTTTTCTCTCTCTGTTTGGGATTTTTTCTCTCTCTCTCTTTGGGATTTTTCTCTCTCTCTGTTTGGGATTTCTCTCTCTCTCTGTTTGGGATTTCACTCTCTCTCTGTGATTATTCTCTCTCTCTGTTTGGGATTTCTCTCTCTCTCTCTGTTTGGGATTTATCTCTCTCTCTGTTTGGGATTTCTCTCTCTCTGTTTGGGATTTTTCTCTCTCTCTGTTTGGGATTTTTCTCTCTCTCTGTTTGGGCTTTTTCTCTCTCTCTGTTTGGGATTTTTCTCTCTGTCTGTTTGGGATTTTTCTCTCTCTCTGTTTGGGATTTTTCTCTCTCTCTGTTTGGGATTTTTCTCTCTCTCTCTCTCTTTGGGATTTTTCTCTCTCTCTGTTTGGGATTTTTCTCTCTCTCTGTATGGGATTTTTCTCTCTCTGTTTGGGATTTTTCTCTCTCTCTATTTGGGATTTTTCTCTCTCTCTGCTTGGAATTTTTCTCACTCTCTGCTTGGGATTTATCTCTCTCTCTGTTTGGGATTTTTATCTCTCTCTGTTTGGGAATTTTCTCTATCTCTGGTTGGGATTTTTCTCTCTCTCTGTTTGGGATTTATCTCTCTCTCTGTTTGGGATTTTTCTCTCTCTCTGTTTGGGATTTTTCTCACTCTCTGTTTGGGATTTTTCTCTCTCTGTGTATGGGATTTCTCTCTCTCACTGTTTGGGATTTTTCTCTCTCTCTGTTTCGGCTTTTTCTCTCTCTCTCTGTTTGGGATTTTTCTCTCTCTCTGTTTGGCATTTTTCTCTCTCTCTGTTTGGGATTTCTCTCTCTCTCTGTTTGGGATTTTTCTCTCTCTCTGTTTGGGATTTTTCTCTCTCTCTGTTTGGGATTTCTCTCTCTCTCTGTTTGGGATTTTTCTCTCTCTCTGTTTGGGATTTTTCTCTCTCTCTGTTTGGGATTTTTCTCTCTCACTGTTTGGGATTTTTCTCTCTCTGCTTGGGATTTTTTTCTCTCTCTCTCTTTGGGATTTTTCTCTCTCTCTGTTTGGGATTATTCTCTCTCTCTCGGTTTGGGATTTCTCTCTCTCTCTGGGATTTTTCACTCTCTCTTTTTGGGATTTCTCTCCCTCTCTCTGTTTGGGATTTTTCTCTCTCTCTCTATTTGGGATTTTTCTCTCTCTCTGTTTGGGATTTCTCTCGCTCTCTGTTTGGGATTTCTCTCTCGTTCTCTCTTTGGGATTATTCTCTCTCTCTGTTTGGGATTTTTCTCTCTCTCTGTTTGGGGTTTTTCTCTCTCTCTGTTTGGGATTTTTCTCTCTCTCTGCTTGGGATTTTTTTCTCTCTCTCTCTTTGGGATTTTTCTCTCTCTCTGTTTGGGATTTCTCTCTATGTCTGTTTGGGATTTTTCTCCCTCGCTGTTTGGGATTTTTCTCTCTCTCTGTTTGGGATTTCTCTCCCTCTCGCTGTTTGGGACTTTTCTCTCTATCTCTCTTTGGGATTTTTCTCTCTCTCTGTTTGGGATTTCTCTCTCTCTCTGTTTGGGATTTATCTCTCTCTCTGTTTGGGATTTTTCTCTCTCTCTGTTTGGGATTTTTCTCTCTCTCTGTTTGGGATTTATCTCTCTATCTGTTTGGGATTTTTTTCTCTCTCTCTCTTTGGGATTTTTCTCTCTCTCTGTTTGGGATTTCTCTCTCTCTCTGTTTGGGATTTCACTCTCTCTCTGGGATTATTCTCTCTCTCTGTTTGGGATTTCTCTCTCTCTCTCGGTTTGGGATTTCTCTCTCTCTCTGGGATTTTTCTCTCTCTCTTTTTGGGATTTCTCTCCCTCTCTCTGTTTGGGATTTTTCTCTCTCTCTCTATTTGGGATTTTTCTCTCTCTCTGTTTGGGATTTCTCTCGCTCTCTGTTTGGGATTTCTCTCTCTTTCTCTCTTTGGGATTATTCTCTCTCTCTGTTTGGGATTTTTCTCTCTCTCTGTTTGGGGTTTTTCTCTCTCTCTGTTTGGGATTTTTCTCTCTCTCTGCTTGGGATTTTTTTCTCTCTCTCTCTTTGGGATTTTTCTCTCTCTCTGTTTGGGATTTCTCTCTATGTCTGTTTGGGATTTTTCTCCCTCGCTGTTTGGGATTTTTCTCTCTCTCTGTTTGGGATTTCTCTCCCTCTCGCTGTTTGGGACTTTTCTCTCTATCTCTCTTTGGGATTTTTCTCTCTCTCTGTTTGGGATTTCTCTCTCTCTCTGTTTGGGATTTATCTCTCTCTCTGTTTGGGATTTTTCTCTCTCTCTGTTTGGGATTTTTCTCTCTCTCTGTTTGGGATTTATCTCTCTATCTGTTTGGGATTTTTTTCTCTCTCTCTCTTTGGGATTTTTCTCTCTCTCTGTTTGGGATTTCTCTCTCTCTCTGTTTGGGATTTCACTCTCTCTCTGGGATTATTCTCTCTCTCTGTTTGGGATATCTCTCTCTCTCTCTGTTTGGGATTTTTCTCGCTCTCTCTCTTAGGGATTTTTCTCTCTCTCTCTCTATGGGGTTTTTCCCTCTCTCTGTTTGCGATTTTTCTCTCTCTCTGTTTGGGATTTGTCTCTCTCTCTCTCTCTTTAGGTTTTTCCCTCTCTCTGTTTGGGATTTTTCTCTCTCTCTGTTTGGGATTTCTCTCTCTCTCTGTTTTGGATTTTTCTCTCTCTCTGTTTGGGATTTTTCTCTCTCACTGTTTGGCATTGTTCTCTCTCTCTGTTAGGGAATTATCACTCTCTCTGTTTGGGATTTTTCTCTCTCAGTTTGGGATTTTTCTCTCTCTCTGTTGGGGATTTTTCTATCACTCTGGGATTTTTCTCTCTCTCTATTAGGGATTTTTCTCTCTCTCTGTTTGGCATTTTTCTCTCTCTGTTTGGGATTTCACTCTCTCTCTGGGATTATTCTCTCTCTCTGTTTGGGATTTTTCTCTCTCTCTGTTTGGGATTTATCTCTCTCTCTGTTTGGGATTTCTCTCTCTCTCTGTTTTGGATTTTTCTTTCTCTCTCTGCTTGGGATTTTTTTCTCTCTCTCTCTTTGGGATTTTTGTCTCTCACTGTTTGGGATTTCTCTCTCTCTGTGGGATTTCTCTCCATCTCTCTGTTTGGGATTTCTCTCTCTCTCTCTCTTCGGGGTTTTTCTTTCTCTCTGTTTGGGATTTTCTCTCTCTCTGCATGTGATTTTTCTCTCTCTCTGTTTGGGATTTTTCTCTCTCTCTGTTTGGGATTTTTCTCTCTCTGTTTGGGATTTTTCTCTCTCTCTGTTTGGGATTTCTCTCTCTCTCTGTTTGGGATTTTTCTCCCTCTCTGTTTGGGATTTTTCTCTCTCTCTGTTTGGGATTTCTCTCTCTCTCTGTTTGGGATTTTTCTTTCTCTCTCTGCTTGGGATTTTTCTCTCTCTCTGTTTGGGATTTTTCTCTCTCTGTGTTTGGGATTTTTCTCTCTCTCTGTTTGCGATTTTTCTCTCTCTGATTGGGATTTTTCTCTCTCTCTGTTTCGGATTTTTCTCTTTCTCTGTTTGGGATTTTTCTCTCTCTCTGTTTGGGATTTTTCTCTCTCTCTGTTTGGGATTTTTCTCTCTCTCTGTTTGGGATTTTTCTCTCTCTCTGTTTGGGATTTTTCTCTCTCTCTGTTTGGGATTTTTCTCTCTCTCTCTCTTTCGGATTTCTCTCTCTCCCTGGTTGGGATTTTTCTCTCTCTCTATTTGGGATTTTTCTCTCTCTCTGTTTGGGATTTTTCTCTCTCTCTGTTTGGGATTTTTCTCTCTCTGTTTGGGATTTTTCTCTCTCTCTGTTTGGGATTTTTCTCTCTCTCTGTTTGGGATTTTTCACTCTCTCTCTCTTTCGGATTTTTCTCTCTCTCTGTTTGAGATTTTTCTCTCTCTCTGTTTGGGATTTTTCACTCTCTCTCTCTTTCGGAATTTTCTCTTTCCCTGGTTGGGATTTTTCTCTCTCTCTGTTTGCGATGTTTCACTCTCTCTGTTTGGGATTTTTCTCTCTCTCTGTTTGGGATTTTTCTCTCTCTCTGGGATTTTTCTCTCTCTCTGTTTGGGATTTTTCTCTCTCTCTGTTTGGGAATTTTCTCTCTCTCGGTTTAGGATTTTTCTCTCTCTCTGTTTGAGATTTTTCTCTCTCTCTCTGTTTGGGATTTTTCTCTCTCTCTGTTTGAGATTTTTCTCTCTCTCTGTTTGGGATTTTTCTCTCTCTCTGTTTGGGATTTTTCTCTCTCTCTGTTTGGGATTTTTCTCTCTCTCTGTATGGGATTTTTCTCTCTCTGTTTGGGATTTTTCTCTCTCTCTATTTGGGATTTTTCTCTCTCTCTGCTTGGAATTTTTCTCACTCTCTGTTTGGGATTTTTCTCTCTCTCTGTTTGGGATTTTTCTCTCTCTCTGTTTGGGATTTTTCTCTCTCTCTGTTTGGGATTTTTCTCTCTCTCTGTTTGGGATTTTTTTCTCTCTCGCTCTTTGGGATTTTTCTCTCTCTCTGTTTGGGATTTCTCTCTCTCTCTGTTTGGGATTTCACTCTCTCTCTGGGATTATTCTCTCTCTCTGTTTGGGATTTCTCTCTCTCTCTCTGTTTGGGATTTTTCTCTCTCTCTGTTTGGGATTTCTCTCTCTCTGTTTGGGATTTTTCTCTCTCTCTGTTTGGGATTTTTCTCTCTCTCTGTTTGGGCTTTTTCTCTCCCTCTGTTTGGGATTTTTCTCTCTGTCTGTTTGGGATTTTTCTCTCTCTCTGTTTGGGATTTTTCTCTCTCTCTGTTTGGGATTTTTTTCTCTCTCTCTCTCTTTGGGATTTTTCTCTCTCTCTGTTTGGGATTTTTCTCTCTCTCTGTATGGGATTTTTCTCTCTCTGTTTGGGATTTTTCTCTCTCTCTATTTGGGATTTTTCTCTCTCTCTGCTTGGAATTTTTCTCACTCTCTGCTTGGGATTTATCTCTCTCTCTGTTTGGGATTTTTATCTCTCTCTGTTTGGGATTTTTCTCTATCTCTGGTTGGGATTTTTCTCTCTCTCTGTTTGGGATTTATCTCTCTCTCTGTTTGGGATTTTTCTCTCTCTCTGTTTGGGATTTTTCTCACTCTCTGTTTGGGATTTTTCTCTCCCTGTGTATGGGATTTCTCTCTCTCTCTGTTTGTGATTTTTCTCTCTCTCTGTTTCGGCTTTTTCTCTCTCTCTCTGTTTGGGATTTTTCTCTCTCTCTGTTTGGCATTTTTCTCTCTCTGTTTGGGATTTCTCTCTCTCTCTGTTTGGGATTTTTCTCTCTCTCTGTTTGGGATTTTTCTCTCTCTCTGTTTGGGATTTTTCTCTCTCACTGTTTGGGATTTTTCTCTCTCTGTTTGGGATTTTTTTCTCTCTCTCTCTTTGGGATTTTTCTCTCTCTCTGTTTGGGATTATTCTCTCTCTCTCGGTTTGGGATTTCTCTCTCTCTCTGGGATTTTTCACTCTCTCTTTTTGGGATTTCTCTCCCTCTCTCTGTTTGGGATTTTTCTCTCTCTCTCTATTTGGGATTTTTCTCTCTCTCTGTTTGGGATTTCTCTCACTCTCTGTTTGGGATTTCTCTCTCGTTCTCTCTTTGGGATTATTCTCTCTCTCTGTTTGGGATTTTTCTCTCTCTCTGTTTGGGGTTTTTCTCTCTCTCTCTCTGGGATTTTTCACTCTCTCTTTTTGGGATTTCTCTCCCTCTCTCTGTTTGGGATTTTTCTCTCTCTCTCTATTTGGGATTTTTCTCTCTCTCTGTTTGGGATTTCTCTCGCTCTCTGTTTGGGATTTCTCTCTCTTTCTCTCTTTGGGATTATTCTCTCTCTCTGTTTGGGATTTTTCTCTCTCTCTGTTTGGGGTTTTTCTCTCTCTCTGTTTGGGATTTTTCTCTCTCTCTGCTTGGGATTTTTTTCTCTCTCTCTCTTTGGGATTTTTCTCTCTCTCTGTTTGGGATTTCTCTCTATGTCTGTTTGGGATTTTTCTCCCTCGCTGTTTGGGATTTTTCTCTCTCTCTGTTTGGGATTTCTCTCCCTCTCGCTGTTTGGGACTTTTCTCTCTATCTCTCTTTGGGATTTTTCTCTCTCTCTGTTTGGGATTTCTCTCTCTCTCTGTTTGGGATTTATCTCTCTCTCTGTTTGGGATTTTTCTCTCTCTCTGTTTGGGATTTTTCTCTCTCTCTGTTTGGGATTTATCTCTCTATCTGTTTGGGATTTTTTTCTCTCTCTCTCTTTGGGATTTTTCTCTCTCTCTGTTTGGGATTTCTCTCTCTCTCTGTTTGGGATTTCACTCTCTCTCTGGGATTATTCTCTCTCTCTGTTTGGGATATCTCTCTCTCTCTCTGTTTGGGATTTTTCTCGCTCTCTCTCTTAGGGATTTTTCTCTCTCTCTCTCTTTGGGGTTTTTCCCTCTCTCTGTTTGCGATTTTTCTCTCTCTCTGTTTGGGATTTGTCTCTCTCTCTCTCTCTTTAGGTTTTTCCCTCTCTCTGTTTGGGATTTTTCTCTCTCTCTGTTTGGGATTTCTCTCTCTCTCTGTTTTGGATTTTTCTCTCTCTCTGTTTGGGATTTTTCTCTCTCACTGTTTGGCATTGTTCTCTCTCTGTTAGGGAATTATCACTCTCTCTGTTTGGGATTTTTCTCTCTCAGTTTGGGATTTTTCTCTCTCTCTGTTTGGAATTTATCTCACTCTCTCTTTGGGATTTTTCTCTCTCAGTTTGGGATTTCACTCTCTCTCTGGGATTATTCTCTCTCTCTGTTTGGGATTTTTCTCTCTCTATGTTTGGGATTTATCTCTCTCTCTGTTTGGGATTTCTCTCTCTCTCTGTTTTGGATTTTTCTCTCTGTCTGGGATTTTTCTCTCTCTCTGTTGGGGATTTTTCTATCACTCTTGGATTTTTCTCTCTCTCTATTAGGGATTTTTCTCTCTCTCTGTTTGGCATTTTTCTCTCTCTGTTTGGGATTTCACTCTCTCTCTGGGATTATTCTCTCTCTCTGTTTGGGATTTTTCTCTCTCTATGTTTGGGATTTATCTCTCTCTCTGTTTGGGATTTCTCTCTCTCTCTGTTTTGGATTTTTCTTTCTCTCTCTGCTTGGGATTTTTTTCTCTCTCTCTCTTTGGGATTTTTGTCTCTCACTGTTTGGGATTTCTCTCTCTCTGTGGGATTTCTCTCCATCTCTCTGTTTGGGATTTCTCTCTCTCTCTCTCTTCGGGGTTTTTCTTTCTCTCTGTTTGGGATTTTTCTCTCTCTCTGCATGTGATTTTTCTCTCTCTCTGTTTGGGATTTTTCTCTCTCTCTGTTTGGGATTTTTCTCTCTCTGTTTGGGATTTTTCTCTCTCTCTGTTTGGGATTTCTCTCTCTCTCTGTTTGGGATTTTTCTCCCTCTCTGTTTGGGATTTTTCTCTCTCTCTGTTTGGGATTTCTCTCTCTCTGTTTGGGATTTTTCTCTCTCTCTGTTTGGGATTTTTCTCTCTCTCTGTTTGGGCTTTTTCTCTCTCTCTGTTTGGGATTTTTCTCTCTGTCTGTTTGGGATTTTTCTCTCTCTCTGTTTGGGATTTTTCTCTCTCTCTGTTTGGGATCTTTTTTCTCTCTCTCTCTCTCTCTTTGGGATTTTTCTCTCTCTCTGTTTGGGATTTTTCTCTCTCTCTGTTTGGGATTTTTTTCTCTCTCTCTGTTTGGGATTTTTCTCTCTCTCTGTTTGGGATTTTTCTCTCTCTCTGTTTGGGATTTTTTTCTCTCTCTCTGTTTGGGATTTTTCTCTCTCTCTGTTTGGGATTTCACTCTCTCTCTGGGATTATTCTCTCTCTCTGTTTGGGATTTCTCTCTCTCTCTCTGTTTGGGATTTTTCTCTCACTCTCTCTTTGGGATTTTTCTCTCTCTCTTTTTGGGATTTCTTTCGCTCTCTGTTTGGGATTTTTCTCTCTCTCTCTCTTTGGGGTTTTTCCCTCTCTCTGTTTGCGGTTTTTCTCTCTCTCTGTTTGGGATTTTTCTGTCTCTCTCTCTTTGGATTTTTCCCTCTCTCTGTTTGGGATTTTTCTCTCTCTCTGTTTGGGATTTTTCTCTCTCTCTGTTTGGGATTTTTCTCTCCCACTGTTTGGGATTTTTCTCTCTCTCTGTTTGGAATGTATCTCACTCTCTGTTTGGGATTTTTCTCTCTCAGTTTGGGATTTTTCTCTCTCTCTGTTTGGGATTTTTCTCTCTCTCTGTTTGGGATTTTTCTCACTCTCTGTTTGGGATTTTTCTCTCTCTCTGTTTGGGATTATTCTCTCTCTCTGTTTGGGATTTTTCTCTCTCTCTGTTTGGGATTTTTCTCTGTCTCTGTTTGGGATTTTTCTCTTTCTCTGTTTGGTATTTTTCTCTCGCTCTGTTTGGGATTTTTCTCTCTCTCTGTTTGGGATTATTCTCTCTCTCTCTCTTTCGGATTTCTCTCTCTCCCTGGTTGGGATTTTTCTCTCTCTCTATTTGGGATTTTTCTCTCTCTCTGTTTGGGATTTTTCTCTCTCTCTGTTTGGGATTTTTCTTTCTCTGTTTGGGATTTTTCTCTCTCTCTGTTTGGGATTTTTCTCTCTCTCTGTTTGGGATTTTTCACTCTCTCTCTCTTTCGGATTTTTCTCTCTCTCTGTTTGGGATTTTTCTCTCTCTCTGTTTGGGATTTTTCACTCTCTCTCTCTTTCGGATTTTTCTCTTTCCCTGGTTGGGATTTTTCTCTCTCTCTGTTTGCGATGTTTCACTCTCTCTGTTTGGGATTTTTCTCTCTCTCTGTTTGGGATTTTTCTCTCTCTCTGGGATTTTTCTCTCTCTCTGTTTGGGATATTTTTCTCTCTCTCTCTTTGGGATTTTTCTCTCTCTCTGTTTGGGATTTTTCTCTCTCTCTGTTTGGGATTTTTTTCTCTCTCTCTGTTTGGGATTTTTCTCTCTCTCTGTTTGGGATTTCTCTCTCTCTCTCTGTTTGGGATTTTTCTCTCACTCTCTCTTTGGTATTTTTCTCTCTCTCTTTTTGGGATTTCTTTCGCTCTCAGTTTGGGATTTTTCTCTCTCTCTCTCTTTGGGGTTTTTCCCTCTCTCTGTTTGCGGTTTTTCTCTCTCTCTGTTTGGGATTTTTCTGTCTCTCTCTCTTTGGGTTTTTCCCTCTCTCTGTTTGGGATTTTTCTCTCTCTCTGTTTGGGATTTTTCTCTGTCTCTGTTTGGGATTTTTCTCTCTCACTGTTTGGGATTTTTCTCTCTCTCTGTTTGGAATTTATCTCACTCTCTGTTTGGGATTTTTCTCTCTCTCTGTTTGGGATTTTTCTCTCTCTCTGTTTGGGATTTTTCTCACTCTCTGTTTGGGATTTTTCTCTCTCTCTGTTTGGGATTATTCTCTCTCTCTGTTTGGGATTTTTCTCTCTCTCTGTTTGGGATTTTTCTCTGTCTCTGTTTGGGATTTTTCTCTCTCTCTGTTTGGTATTTTTCTCTCGCTCTGTTTGGGATTTTTCTCTCTCTCTGTTTGGGATTTTTCTCTCTCTCTCTCTTTCGGATTTCTCTCTCTCCCTGGTTGGGATTTTTCTCTCTCTCTATTTGGGATTTTTCTCTCTCTCTGTTTGGGATTTTTCTCTCTCTCTGTTTGGGATTTTTCTCTCTCTGTTTGGGATTTTTCTCTCTCTCTGTTTGGGATTTTTCTCTCTCTCTGTTTGGGATTTTTCACTCTCTCTCTCTTTCGGATTTTTCTCTCTCTCTGTTTGGGATTTTTCTCTCTCTCTGTTTGGGATTTTTCACTCTCTCTCTCTTTCGGATTTTTCTCTTTCCCTGGTTGGGATTTTTCTCTCTCTCTGGTTGCGATGTTTCACTCTCTCTGTTTGGGATTTTTCTCTCTCTCTGTTTGGGATTTTTCTCTCTCTCTGGGATTTTTCTCTCTCTCTGTTTGGGATTTTTCTCTCTCTCTCTGTTTGGGAATTTTCTCTCTCTCGGTTTAGGATTTTTCTCTCTCTCTGTTTGAGATTTTTCTCTCTCTCTGTTTGGGATTTTTCTCTCTCTCTGTTTGAGATTTTTCTCACTCTCTGTTTGGGATTTTTCTCTCTCTCTGTTTGGGATTTTTCTCTCTCTCTGTTTGGGATTGTTCTCTCTCTCTGTATGGGATTTTTCTCTCTCTGTTTGGGATTTTTTCTCTCTCTCTCTTTGGGATTTTTCTCTCTCTCTGTTTGGGATTTCTCTCTCTCTCTGTTTGGGATTTCACTCTCTCTCTGTGATTATTCTCTCTCTCTGTTTGGGATTTCTCTCTCTCTCTCTGTTTGGGATTTATCTCTCTCTCTGTTTGGGATTTCTCTCTCTCTGTTTGGGATTTTTCTCTCTCTCTGTTTGGGATTTTTCTCTCTCTCTGTTTGGGCTTTTTCTCTCTCTCTGTTTGGGATTTTTCTCTCTGTCTGTTTGGGATTTTTCTCTCTCTCTGTTTGGGATTTTTCTCTCTCTCTGTTTGGGATTTTTTTCTCTCTCTCTCTCTTTGGGATTTTTCTCTCTCTCTGTTTGGGATTTTTCTCTCTCTCTGTATGGGATTTTTCTCTCTCTGTTTGGGATTTTTCTCTCTCTCTATTTGGGATTTTTCTCTCTCTCTGCTTGGAATTTTTCTCACTCTCTGCTTGGGATTTATCTCTCTCTCTGTTTGGGATTTTTATCTCTCTCTGTTTGGGAATTTTCTCTATCTCTGGTTGGGATTTTTCTCTCTCTCTGTTTGGGATTTATCTCTCTCTCTGTTTGGGATTTTTCTCTCTCTCTGTTTGGGATTTTTCTCACTCTCTGTTTGGGATTTTTCTCTCTCTGTGTATGGGATTTCTCTCTCTCTCTGTTTGGGATTTTTCTCTCTCTCTGTTTCGGCTTTTTCTCTCTCTCTCTGTTTGGGATTTTTCACTCTCTCTGTTTGGCATTTTTCTCTCTCTCTGTTTGGGATTTCTCTCTCTCTCTGTTTGGGATTTTTCTCTCTCTCTGTTTGGGATTTTTCTCTCTCTCTGTTTGGGATTTCTCTCTCTCTCTGTTTGGGATTTTTCTCTCTCTCTGTTTGGGATTTTTCTCTCTCTCTGTTTGGGATTTTTCTCTCTCACTGTTTGGGATTTTTCTCTCTCTGCTTGGGATTTTTTTCTCTCTCTCTCTTTGGGATTTTTCTCTCTCTCTGTTTGGGATTATTCTCTCTCTCTCGGTTTGGGATTTCTCTCTCTCTCTGGGATTTTTCACTCTCTCTTTTTGGGATTTCTCTCCCTCTCTCTGTTTGGGATTTTTCTCTCTCTCTCTATTTGGGATTTTTCTCTCTCTCTGTTTGGGATTTCTCTCGCTCTCTGTTTGGGATTTCTCTCTCGTTCTCTCTTTGGGATTATTCTCTCTCTCTGTTTGGGATTTTTCTCTCTCTCTGTTTGGGGTTTTTCTCTCTCTCTGTTTGGGATTTTTCTCTCTCTCTGCTTGGGATTTTTTTCTCTCTCTCTCTTTGGGATTTTTCTCTCTCTCTGTTTGGGATTTCTCTCTATTTCTGTTTGGGATTTTTCTCCCTCGCTGTTTGGGATTTTTCTCTCTCTCTGTTTGGGATTTCTCTCCCTCTCGCTGTTTGGGACTTTTCTCTCTATCTCTCTTTGGGATTTTTCTCTCTCTCTGTTTGGGATTTCTCTCTCTCTCTGTTTGGGATTTATCTCTCTCTCTGTTTGGGATTTTTCTCTCTCTCTGTTTGGGATTTTTCTCTCTCTCTGTTTGGGATATATCTCTCTATCTGTTTGGGATTTTTTTCTCTCTCTCTCTTTGGGATTTTTCTCTCTCTCTGTTTGGGATTTCTCTCTCTCTCTGTTTGGGATTTCACTCTCTCTCTGGGATTATTCTCTCTCTCTGTTTGGGATTTCTCTCTCTCTCTCGGTTTGGGATTTCTCTCTCTCTCTGGGATTTTTCTCTCTCTCTTTTTGGGATTTCTCTCCCTCTCTCTGTTTGGGATTTTTCTCTCTCTCTCTATTTGGGATTTTTCTCTCTCTCTGTTTGGGATTTCTCTCGCTCTCTGTTTGGGATTTCTCTCTCTTTCTCTCTTTGGGATTATTCTCTCTCTCTGTTTGGGATTTTTCTCTCTCTCTGTTTGGGGTTTTTCTCTCTCTCTCTTTGGGATTTCTCTCCCTCTCGCTGTTTGGGACTTTTCTCTCTATCTCTCTTTGGGATTTTTCTCTCTCTCTGTTTGGGATTTCTCTCTCTCTCTGTTTGGGATTTATCTCTCTATCTCTCTTTGGGATTTTTCTCTCTCTCTGTTTGGGATTTTTCTCTCTCTCTGTTTGGGATTTATCTCTCTATCTGTTTGGGATTTTTTTCTCTCTCTCTCTTTGGGATTTTTCTCTCTCTCTGTTTGGGATTTCTCTCTCTCTCTGTTTGGGATTTCACTCTCTCTCTGGGATTATTCTCTCTCTCTGTTTGGGATATCTCTCTCTCTCTCTGTTTGGGATTTTTCTCGCTCTCTCTCTTAGGGATTTTTCTCTCTCTCTCTCTATGGGGTTTTTCCCTCTCTCTGTTTGCGATTTTTCTCTCTCTCTGTTTGGGATTTGTCTCTCTCTCTCTCTCTTTAGGTTTTTCCCTCTCTCTGTTTGGGATTTTTCTCTCTCTCTGTTTGGGATTTCTCTATCTCTCTGTTTTGGATTTTTCTCTCTCTCTGTTTGGGATTTTTCTCTCTCACTGTTTGGCATTGTTCTCTCTCTCTGTTAGGGAATTATCACTCTCTCTGTTTGGGATTTTTCTCTCTCAGTTTGGGATTTTTCTCTCTCTCTGTTGGGGATTTTTCTATCACTCTGGGATTTTTCTCTCTCTCTATTAGGGATTTTTCTCTCTCTCTGTTTGGCATTTTTCTCTCTCTGTTTGGGATTTCACTCTCTCTCTGGGATTATTCTCTCTCTCTGTTTGGGATTTTTCTCTCTCTCTGTTTGGGATTTATCTCTCTCTCTGTTTGGGATTTCTCTCTCTCTCTGTTTTGGATTTTTCTTTCTCTCTCTGCTTGGGATTTTTTTCTCTCTCTCTCTTTGGGATTTTTGTCTCTCACTGTTTGGGATTTCTCTCTCTCTGTGGGATTTCTCTCCATCTCTCTGTTTGGGATTTCTCTCTCTCTCTCTCTTCGGGGTTTTTCTTTCTCTCTGTTTGGGATTTTTCTCTCTCTCTGCATGTGATTTTTCTCTCTCTCTGTTTGGGATTTTTCTCTCTCTCTGTTTGGGATTTTTCTCTCTCTGTTTGGGATTTTTCTCTCTCTCTGTTTGGGATTTCTCTCTCTCTCTGTTTGGGATTTTTCTCCATCTCTGTTTGGGATTTTTCTCTCTCTCTGTTTGGGATTTCTCTCTCTCTCTGTTTGGGATTTTTCTTTCTCTCTCTGCTTGGGATTTTTCTCTCTCTCTGTTTGGGATTTTTCTCTCTCTGTGTTTGGGATTTTTCTCTCTCTCTGTTTGCGATTTTTCTCTCTCTGATTGGGATTTTTCTCTCTCTCTGTTTCGGATTTTTATCTTTCTCTGTTTGGGATTTTTCTCTCTCTCTGTTTGGGATTTTTCTCTCTCTCTGTTTGGGATTTTTCTCTCTCTCTGTTTGGGATTTTTCTCTCTCTCTGTTTGGGATTTTTCTCTCTCTCTGTCTGGGATTTTTCTCTCTCTGTTTGGGATTTTTCTCTCTCTCTGTTTGGGATTTTTCTCTCTCTCTGTTTGGGATTTTTCTCTCTCTCTCTCTTTCGGATTTCTCTCTCTCCCTGGTTGGGATTTTTCTCTCTCTCTATTTGGGATTTTTCTCTCTCTCTGTTTGGGATTTTTCTCTCTCTCTGTTTGGGATTTTTCTCTCTCTGTTTGGGATTTTTCTCTCTCTCTGTTTGGGATTTTTCTCTCTCTCTGTTTGGGATTTTTCACTCTCTCTCTCTTTCGGATTTTTCTCTCTCTCTGTTTGAGATTTTTCTCTCTCTCTGTTTGGGATTTTTCACTCTCTCTCTCTTTCGGAATTTTCTCTTTCCCTGGTTGGGATTTTTCTCTCTCTCTGTTTGCGATGTTTCACTCTCTCTGTTTGGGATTTTTCTCTCTCTCTGTTTGGGATTTTTCTCTCTCTCTGGGATTTTTCTCTCTCTCTGTTTGGGATTTTTCTCTCTCTCTGTTTGGGAATTTTCTCTCTCTCGGTTTAGGATTTTTCTCTCTCTCTGTTTGAGATTTTTCTCTCTCTCTCTGTTTGGGATTTTTCTCTCTCTCTGTTTGAGATTTTTCTCTCTCTCTGTTTGGGATTTTTCTCTCTCTCTGTTTGGGATTTTTCTCTCTCTCTGTTTGGGATTTTTCTCTCTCTCTGTATGGGATTTTTCTCTCTCTGTTTGGGATTTTTCTCTCTCTCTATTTGGGATTTTTCTCTCTCTCTGCTTGGAATTTTTCTCACTCTCTGTTTGGGATTTTTCTCTCTCTCTGTTTGGGATTTTTCTCTCTCTCTGTTTGGGATTTTTCTCACTCTCTGTTTGGGATTTTTCTCTCTCTCTGTTTGGGATTTTTTTCTCTCTCTCTCTTTGGGATTTTTCTCTCTCTCTGTTTGGGATTTCTCTCTCTCTCTGTTTGGGATTTCACTCTCTCTCTGGGATTATTCTCTCTCTCTGTTTGGGATTTCTCTCTCTCTCTCTGTTTGGGATTTTTCTCTCTCTCTGTTTGGGATTTCTCTCTCTCTGTTTGGGATTTTTCTCTCTCTCTGTTTGGGATTTTTCTCTCTCTCTGTTTGGGCTTTTTCTCTCTCTCTGTTTGGGATTTTTCTCTCTGTCTGTTTGGGATTTTTCTCTCTCTCTGTTTGGGATTTTTCTCTCTCTCTGTTTGGGATTTTTTTCTCTCTCTCTCTCTTTGGGATTTTTCTCTCTCTCTGTTTGGGATTTTTCTCTCTCTCTGTATGGGATTTTTCTCTCTCTGTTTGGGATTTTTCTCTCTCTCTATTTGGGATTTTTCTCTCTCTCTGCTTGGAATTTTTCTCACTCTCTGCTTGGGATTTATCTCTCTCTCTGTTTGGGATTTTTATCTCTCTCTGTTTGGGATTTTTCTCTATCTCTGGTTGGGATTTTTCTCTCTCTCTGTTTGGGATTTATCTCTCTCTCTGTTTGGGATTTTTCTCTCTCTCTGTTTGGGATTTTTCTCACTCTCTGTTTGGGATTTTTCTCTCCCTGTGTATGGGATTTCTCTCTCTCTCTGTTTGGGATTTTTCTCTCTCTCTGTTTCGGCTTTTTCTCTCTCTCTCTGTTTGGGATTTTTCTCTCTCTCTGTTTGGCATTTTTCTCTCTCTGTTTGGGATTTCTCTCTCTCTCTGTTTGGGATTTTTCTCTCTCTCTGTTTGGGATTTTTCTCTCTCTCTGTTTGGGATTTTTCTCTCTCACTGTTTGGGATTTTTCTCTCTCTGCTTGGGATTTTTTTCTCTCTCTCTCTTTGGGATTTTTCTCTCTCTCTGTTTGGGATTATTCTCTCTCTCTCGGTTTGGGATTTCTCTCTCTCTCTGGGATTTTTCACTCTCTCTTTTTGGGATTTCTCTCCCTCTCTCTGTTTGGGATTTTTCTCTCTCTCTCTATTTGGGATTTTTCTCTCTCTCTGTTTGGGATTTCTCTCGCTCTCTGTTTGGGATTTCTCTCTCGTTCTCTCTTTGGGATTATTCTCTCTCTCTGTTTGGGATTTTTCTCTCTCTCTGTTTGGGGTTTTTCTCTCTCTCTGTTTGGGATTTTTCTCTCTCTCTGCTTGGGATTTTTTTCTCTCTCTCTCTTTGGGATTTTTCTCTCTCTCTGTTTGGGATTTCTCTCTATTTCTGTTTGGGATTTTTCTCCCTCGCTGTTTGGGATTTTTCTCTCTCTCTGTTTGGGATTTCTCTCCCTCTCGCTGTTTGGGACTTTTCTCTCTATCTCTCTTTGGGATTTTTCTCTCTCTCTGTTTGGTATTTCTCTCTCTCTCTGTTTGGGATTTTTCTCTCTCTCTGTTTGGGATTTTTCTCTCTCTCTGTTTGGGATTTTTCTCTCTCTCTGTTTGGGATTTATCTCTCTATCTGTTTGGGATTTTTTTCTCTCTCTCTCTTTGGGATTTTTCTCTCTCTCTGTTTGGGATTTCTCTCTCTCTCTGTTTTGGATTTCACTCTCTCTCTGGGATTATTCTCTCTCTCTGTTTGGGATTTCTCTCTCTCTCTCGGTTTGGGATTTCTCTCTCTCTCTGGGATTTTTCTCTCTCTCTTTTTGGGATTTCTCTCCCTCTCTCTGTTTGGGATTTTTCTCTCTCTCTCTATTTGGGATTTTTCTCTCTCTCTGTTTGGGATTTCTCTCGCTCTCTGTTTGGGATTTCTCTCTCTTTCTCTCTTTGGGATTATTCTCTCTCTCTGTTTGGGATTTTTCTCTCTCTCTGTTTGGGGTTTTTCTCTCTCTCTGTTTGGGATTTTTCTCTCTCTCTGCTTGGGATTTTTTTCTCTCTCTCTCTTTGGGATTTTTCTCTCTCTCTGTTTGGGATTTCTCTCTATGTCTGTTTGGGATTTTTCTCCCTCGCTGTTTGGGATTTTTCTCTCTCTCTGTTTGGGATTTCTCTCCCTCTCGCTGTTTGGGACTTTTCTCTCTATCTCTCTTTGGGATTTTTCTCTCTCTCTGTTTGGGATTTCTCTCTCTCTCTGTTTGGGATTTATCTCTCTCTCTGTTTGGGATTTCTCTCTCTCTCTGTTTGGGATTTATCTCTCTCTCTGTTTGGGATTTTTCTCTCTCTCTGTTTGGGATTTTTCTCTCTCTCTGTTTGGGATTTATCTCTCTATCTGTTTGGGATTTTTTTCTCTCTCTCTCTTTGGGATTTTTCTCTCTCTCTGTTTGGGATTTCTCTCTCTCTCTGTTTGGGATTTCACTCTCTCTCTGGGATTATTCTCTCTCTCTGTTTGGGATATCTCTCTCTCCCTCTGTTTGGGATTTTTCTCGCTCTCTCTCTTAGGGATTTTTCTCTCTCTCTCTCTTTGGGGTTTTTCCCTCTCTCTGTTTGCGATTTTTCTCTCTCTCTGTATGGGATTTGTCTCTCTCTCTCTCTCTTTAGGTTTTTCCCTCTCTCTGTTTGGGATTTTTCTCTCTCTCTGTTTGGGATTTCTCTCTCTCTCTGTTTTGGATTTTTCTCTCTCTCTGTTTGGGATTTTTCTCTCTCACTGTTTGGCATTGTTCTCTCTCTGTTAGGGAATTATCACTCTCTCTGTTTGGGATTTTTCTCTCTCAGTTTGGGATTTTTCTCTCTCTCTGTTTGGGATTTATCTCACTCTCTCTTTGGGATTTTTCTCTCTCAGTTTGGGATTTCTCTCTCTCTCTGTTTGGGATTTTTCTCTCTGTCTGGGATTTTTCTCTCTCTCTGTTGGGGATTTTTCTATCACTCTTGGATTTTTCTCTCTCTCTATTAGGGATTTTTCTCTCTCTCTGTTTGGCATTTTTCTCTCTCTGTTTGGGATTTCACTCTCTCTCTGGGATTATTCTCTCTCTCTGTTTGGGATTTTTCTCTCTCTATGTTTGGGATTTATCTCTCTCTCTGTTTGGGATTTCTCTCTCTCTCTGTTTTGGATTTTTCTTTCTCTCTCTGCTTGGGATTTTTTTCTCTCTCTCTCTTTGGGATTTTTGTCTCTCACTGTTTGGGATTTCTCTCTCTCTGTGGGATTTCTCTCCATCTCTCTGTTTGGGATTTCTCTCTCTCTCTCTCTTCGGGGTTTTTCTTTCTCTCTGTTTGGGATTTTTCTCTCTCTCTGCATGTGATTTTTCTCTCTCTCTGTTTGGGATTTTTCTCTCTCTCTGTTTGGGATTTTTCTCTCTCTGTTTGGGATTTTTCTCTCTCTCTGTTTGGGATTTCTCTCTCTCTCTGTTTGGGATTTTTCTCCCTCTCTGTTTGGGATTTTTCTCTCTCTCTGTTTGGGATTTCTCTCTCTCTGTTTGGGATTTTTCTCTCTCTCTGTTTGGGATTTTTCTCTCTCTCTGTTTGGGCTTTTTCTCTCTCTCTGTTTGGGATTTTTCTCTCTGTCTGTTTGGGATTTTTCTCTCTCTCTGTTTGGGATTTTTCTCTCTCTCTGTTTGGGATTTTTTTCTCTCTCTCTCTCTCTCTTTGGGATTTTTCTCTCTCTCTGTTTGGGATTTTTCTCTCTCTCTGTTTGGGATTTTTTTCTCTCTCTCTGTTTGGGATTTTTCTCTCTCTCTGTTTGGGATTTTTCTCTCTCTCTGTTTGGGATTTTTTTCTCTCTCTCTGTTTGGGATTTTTCTCTCTCTCTGTTTGGGATTTCACTCTCTCTCTGGGATTATTCTCTCTCTCTGTTTGGGATTTCTCTCTCTCTCTCTGTTTGGGATTTTTCTCTCACTCTCTCTTTGGGATTTTTCTCTCTCTCTTTTTGGGATTTCTTTCGCTCTCTGTTTGGGATTTTTCTCTCTCTCTCTCTTTGGGGTTTTTCCCTCTCTCTGTTTGCGGTTTTTCTCTCTCTCTGTTTGGGATTTTTCTGTCTCTCTCTCTTTGGATTTTTCCCTCTCTCTGTTTGGGATTTTTCTCTCTCTCTGTTTGGGATTTTTCTCTCTCTCTGTTTGGGATTTTTCTCTCCCACTGTTTGGGATTTTTCTCTCTCTCTGTTTGGAATGTATCTCACTCTCTGTTTGGGATTTTTCTCTCTCAGTTTGGGATTTTTCTCTCTCTCTGTTTGGGATTTTTCTCTCTCTCTGTTTGGGATTTTTCTCACTCTCTGTTTGGGATTTTTCTCTCTCTCTGTTTGGGATTATTCTCTCTCTCTGTTTGGGATTTTTCTCTCTCTCTGTTTGGGATTTTTCTCTGTCTCTGTTTGGGATTTTTCTCTTTCTCTGTTTGGTATTTTTCTCTCGCTCTGTTTGGGATTTTTCTCTCTCTCTGTTTGGGATTATTCTCTCTCTCTCTCTTTCGGATTTCTCTCTCTCCCTGGTTGGGATTTTTCTCTCTCTCTATTTGGGATTTTTCTCTCTCTCTGTTTGGGATTTTTCTCTCTCTCTGTTTGGGATTTTTCTTTCTCTGTTTGGGATTTTTCTCTCTCTCTGTTTGGGATTTTTCTCTCTCTCTGTTTGGGATTTTTCACTCTCTCTCTCTTTCGGATTTTTCTCTCTCTCTGTTTGGGATTTTTCTCTCTCTCTGTTTGGGATTTTTCACTCTCTCTCTCTTTCGGATTTTTCTCTTTCCCTGGTTGGGATTTTTCTCTCTCTCTGTTTGCGATGTTTCACTCTCTCTGTTTGGGATTTTTCTCTCTCTCTGTTTGGGATTTTTCTCTCTCTCTGGGATTTTTCTCTCTCTCTGTTTGGGATTTTTCTCTCTCTCTGTTTGGGAATTTTCTCTCTCTCGGTTTATGATTTTTCTCTCTCTCTGTTTGAGATTTTTCTCTCTCTCTGTTTGGTATTTTTCTCTCGCTCTGTTTGGGATTTTTCTCTCTCTCTGTTTGGGATTTTTCTCTCTCTCTCTCTTTCGGATTTCTCTCTCTCCCTGGTTGGGATTTTTCTCTCTCTCTATTTGGGATTTTTCTCTCTCTCTGTTTGGGATTTTCTCTCTCTCTGTTTGGGATTTTTCTTTCTCTGTTTGGGATTTTTCTCTCTCTCTGTTTGGGATTTTTCTCTCTCTCTGTTTGGGATTTTTCACTCTCTCTCTCTTTCGGATTTTTCTCTCTCTCTGTTTGGGATTTCTCTCTCTCTCTCTCTTCGGGGTTTTTCTTTCTCTCTGTTTGGGATTTTTCTCTCTCTCTGCATGTGATTTTTCTCTCTCTCTGTTTGGGATTTTTCTCTCTCTCTGTTTGGGATTTTTCTCTCTCTGTTTGGGATTTTTCTCTCTCTCTGTTTGGGATTTCTCTCTCTCTCTGTTTGGGATTTTTCTCCCTCTCTGTTTGGGATTTTTCTCTCTCTCTGTTTGGGATTTCTCTCTCTCTCTGTTTGGGATTTTTCTTTCTCTCTCTGCTTGGGATTTTTCTCTCTCTCTGTTTGGGATTTTTCTCTCTCTGTGTTTGGGATTTTTCTCTCTCTCTGTTTGCGATTTTTCTCTCTCTGATTGGGATTTTTCTCTCTCTCTGTTTCGGATTTTTCTCTTTCTCTGTTTGGGATTTTTCTCTCTCTCTGTTTGGGATTTTTCTCTCTCTCTGTTTGGGATTTTTCTCTCTCTCTGTTTGGGATTTTTCTCTCTCTCTGTCTGGGATTTTTCTCTCTCTGTTTGGGATTTTTCTCTCTCTCTGTTTGGGATTTTTCTCTCTCTCTCTGTTTGGGATTTTTCTCTCTCTCTGTTTGGGATTTTTCTCTCACTCTGTTTGAGATTTTTCTCTCTCTCTGTTTAGAATTTTTCTCTCTCTCTGTTTGGGATTATTCTCTCTCTCTGTTTGGGATTTTTCTCTCTCTCTCTTTGGGATTTTTCTCTCTCTCTTTGGGATTTTTCTCTCTCTCTGTTTGGGATTTTTCTCTCTCTCTGTTTGGGATTTTTCTCTCTCTGTTTGGGATTTTTCTCTCTCTCTGTTTGGGATTTCTCTCTCTCTGTTTGGGATTTTTCTCTCTCTCTGTTTGGGATTTATCTCTCTCTCTGTTTGGGCTTTTTCTCTCTCTCTGTTTGGGATTTATCTCGCTCTCTGTTTGGGATTTTTCTCTCTCTCTGTTTGGGATTTTTCTCTCTCTCTGTTTGGGATTTCTCTCTCTCTGTTTGGGATTTTTCTCTCTCTCTGTTTGGGATTTTTCTCTCTCTCTGTTTGGGCTTTTTCTCTCTCTCTGTTTGGGATTTTTCTCTCTCTCTGTTTGGGATTTTTCTCTCTCTGTGTTTGGGATTTTTCTCTCTCTCTGTTTGGGATTTTTCTCTCTCTCTGTTTGGGATTTTTTTCTCTCTCTCTGTTTGGGATTTTTCTCTCTCCCTGTTTGGGATTTCTCTCTCTCTCTGTTTGGGATTTCACTCTCTCTCTGGGATTATTCTCTCTCTCTGTTTGGGATTTCTCTCTCTCTCTCTGTTTGGGATTTTTCTCTCTCTCTGTTTGGGCTTTTTTTCTCTCTCTGTTTGGGATTTTTCTCTCTCTCTGTTTGGGATTTTTCTCTCTCTGTGTTTGGGATTTTTCTCTCTCTCTGTTTGGGATTTTTCTCTCTCTCTGTTTGGGATTTTTTTCTCTCTCTCTCTTTGGGATTTTTCTCTCTCTCTGTTTGGGATTTCTCTCTCTCTCTGTTTGGGATTTCACTCTCTCTCTGGGATTATTCTCTCTCTCTGTTTGGGATTTCTCTCTCTCTCTCTGTTTGGGATTTTTCTCTCTCTCTGTTTGGGATTTCTCTCTCTCTGTTTGGGATTTTTCTCTCTCTCTGTTTGGGATTTTTCTCTCTCTCTGTTTGGGCTTTTTCTCTCTCTCTGTTTGGGATTTTTCTCTCTGTCTGTTTGGGATTTTTCTCTCTCTCTGTTTGGAATTTTTCTCTCTCTCTGTTTGGGATTTTTTTCTCTCTCTCTCTCTTTGGGATTTTTCTCTCTCTCTGTTTGGGATTTTTCTCTCTCTCTGTTTGGGATTTTTTTCTCTCTCTCTGTTTGGGATTTTTCTCTCTCTCTGTTTGGGATTTTTCTCTCTCTCTGTTTGGGATTTTTTTCTCTCTCTCTGTTTGGGATTTTTCTCTCTCTCTGTTTGGGATTTCTCTCTCTCTCTGTTTGGGATTTCACTCTCTCTCTGGGATTATTCTCTCTCTCTGTTTGGGATTTCTCTCTCTCTCTCTGTTTGGGATTTTTCTCTCACTCTCTCTTTGGGATTTTTCTCTCTCTCTTTTTGGGATTTCTTTCGCTCTCTGTTTGGGATTTTTCTCTCTCTCTCTCTTTGGGGTTTTTCCCTCTCTCTGTTTGCGGTTTTTCTCTCTCTCTGATTGGGATTTTTCTCTCTCTCTCTCTTTGGATTTTTCCCTCTCTCTGTTTGGGATTTTTCTCTCTCTCTGTTTGGGATTTTTCTCTCTCTCTGTTTGGGATTTTTCTCTCCCACTGTTTGGGATTTTTCTCTCTCTCTGTTTGGAATTTATCTCACTCTCTGTTTGGGATTTTTCTCTCTCAGTTTGGGATTTTTCTCTCTCTCTGTTTGGGATTTTTCTCTCTCTCTGTTTGGGATTTTTCTCACTCTCTGTTTGGGATTTTTCTCTCTCTCTGGGATTATTCTCTCTCTCTGTTTGGGATTTTTCTCTCTCTCTGTTTGGGATTATTCTCTGTCTCTGTTTGGGATTTTTCTCTCTCTCTGTTTGGTATTTTTCTCTCGCTCTGTTTGGGATTTTTCTCTCTCTCTCTGTTTGGGATTTTTCTCTCTCTCTCTCTTTCGGATTTCTCTCTCTCCCTGGTTGGGATTTTTCTCTCTCTCTATTTGGGATTTTTCTCTCTCTCTGTTTGGGATTTTTCTCTCTCTCTGTTTGGGATTTTTCTTTCTCTGTTTGGGATTTTTCTCTCTCTCTGTTTGGGATTTTTCTCTCTCTCTGTTTGGGATTTTTCACTCTCTCTCTCTTTCGGATTTTTCTCTCTCTCTGTTTGGGATTTTTCTCTCTCTCTGTTTGGGATTTTTCACTCTCTCTCTCTTTCGGATTTTTCTCTTTCCCTGGTTGGGATTTTTCTCTCTCTCTGTTTGCGATGTTTCACTCTCTCTGTTTGGGATTTTTCTCTCTCTCTGTTTGGGATTTTTCTCTCTCTCTGGGATTTTTCTCTCTCTCTGTTTGGGATTTTTCTCTCTCTCTGTTTGGGAATTTTCTCTCTCTCGGTTTAGGATTTTTCTCTCTCTCTGTTTGAGATTTTTCTCTCTCTCTGTTTGGGATTTTTCTCTCTCTCTGTTTGAGATTTCTCTCTCTCTCTGTTTGGGATTTTTCATTCTCTCTCTGCTTGGGATTTTTCTCTCTCTCTGTTTGGGATTTTTCTCTCTCTGTGTTTGGGATTTCTCTCTCTCTCTGTTTGCCATTTTTCTCTCTCTGATTGGGATTTTTCTCTCTCTCTGTTTCGGATTTTTCTCTTTCTCTGTTTGGGATTTTTCTCTCTCTCTGTTTGGGATTTTTCTCTCTCTCTGTTTGGGATTTTTCTCTCTCTCTGTTTGGGATTTTTCTCTCTCTCTGTTTGGGATTTTTCTCTCTCTCTGTCTGGGATTTTTCTCTCTCTGTTTGGGATTTTTCTCTCTCTCTGTTTGGGATTTTTCTCTCTCTCTCTGTTTGGGATTTTTCTCTCTCTCTGTTTGGGATTTTTCTCTCACTCTGTTTGAGATTTTTCTCTCTCTCTGTTTAGAATTTTTCTCTCTCTCTGTTTGGGATTATTCTCTCTCTCTGTTTGGGATTTTTCTCTCTCTCTCTTTGGGATTTTTCTCTCTCTCTTTGGGATTCTTCTCTCTCTCTGTTTGGGATTTTTCTCTCTCTCTGTTTGGCATTTTTCTCTCTCTGTTTGGGATTTTTCTCTCTCTCTGTATGGGATTTCTCTCTCTCTGTTTGGGATTTTTCTCTCTCTCTGTTTGGGATTTATCTCTCTCTCTGTTTGGGCTTTTTCTCTCTCTCTGTTTGGGATTTATCTCGCTCTCTGTTTGGGATTTTTCTCTCTCTCTGTTTGGGATTTCTCTCTCTCTCTGTTTGGGATTTCACTCTCTCTCTGGGATTATTCTCTCTCTCTGTTTGGGATTTCTCTCTCTCTCTCTGTTTGGGATTTATCTCTCTCTCTGTTTGGGATTTCTCTCTCTCTGTTTGGGATTTTTCTCTCTCTCTGTTTGGGATTTTTCTCTCTCTCTGTTTGGTCTTTTTCTCTCTCTCTGTTTGGGATTTTTCTCTCTGTCTGTTTGGGATTTTTCTCTCTCTCTGTTTGGGATTATTTTCTCTCTCTGTTTGGGATTTTTTTCTCTCTCTCTCTCTTTGGGATTTTTCTCTCTCTCTCTTTGGGATTTTTCTCTCTCTCTGTTTGGGATTTTTTTCTCTCTCTCTGTTTGGGATTTTTCTCTCTCTCTGTTTGGGATTTTTCTCTCTCTCTGTTTGGGATTTTTTTCTCTCTCTCTGTTTGGGATTTTTCTCTCTCTCTGTTTGGGATTTATCTCACTCTCTGTTTGGGATTTTTCTCTCTCAGTTTGGGATTTTTCTCTCTCTCTGTTTGGGATTTTTCTCTCTCTCTGTTTGGGATTTTTCTCACTCTCTGTTTGGGATTTTTCTCTCTCTCTGGGATTATTCTCTCTCTCTGTTTGGGATTTTTCTCTCTCTCTGTTTGGGATTATTCTCTGTCTCTGTTTGGGATTTTTCTCTCTCTCTGTTTGGTATTTTTCTCTCGCTCTGTTTGGGATTTTTCTCTCTCTCTCTGTTTGGGATTTTTCTCTCTCTCTCTCTTTCGGATTTCTCTCTCTCCCTGGTTGGGATTTTTCTCTCTCTCTATTTGGGATTTTTCTCTCTCTCTGTTTGGGATTTTTCACTCTCTCTCTCTTTCGGATTTTTCTCTCTCTCTGTTTGGGATTTTTCTCTCTCTCTGTTTGGGATTTTTCACTCTCTCTCTCTTTCGGATTTTTCTCTTTCCCTGGTTGGGATTTTTCTCTCTCTCTGTTTGCGATGTTTCACTCTCTCTGTTTGGGATTTTTCTCTCTCTCTGTTTGGGATTTTTCTCTCTCTCTGGGATTTTTCTCTCTCTCTGTTTGGGATTTTTCTCTCTCTCTGTTTGGGAATTTTCTCTCTCTCGGTTTAGGATTTTTCTCTCTCTCTGTTTGAGATTTTTCTCTCTCTCTGTTTGGGATTTTTCTCTCTCTCTGTTTGAGATTTCTCTCTCTCTCTGTTTGGGATTTTTCATTCTCTCTCTGCTTGGGATTTTTCTCTCTCTCTGTTTGGGATTTTTCTCTCTCTGTGTTTGGGATTTTTCTCTCTCTCTGTTTGCCATTTTTCTCTCTCTGATTGGGATTTTTCTCTCTCTCTGTTTCGGATTTTTCTCTTTCTCTGTTTGGGATTTTTCTCTCTCTCTGTTTGGGATTTTTCTCTCTCTCTGTTTGGGAATTTTCTCTCTCTCTGTTTGGGATTTTTCTCTCTCTCTGTTTGGGATTTTTCTCTCTCTCTGTCTGGGATTTTTCTCTCTCTGTTTGGGATTTTTCTCTCTCTCTGTTTGGGATTTTTCTCTCTCTCTCTGTTTGGGATTTTTCTCTCTCTCTGTTTGGGATTTTTCTCTCACTCTGTTTGAGATTTTTCTCTCTCTCTGTTTAGAATTTTTCTCTCTCTCTGTTTGGGATTATTCTCTCTCTCTGTTTGGGATTTTTCTCTCTCTCTCTTTGGGATTTTTCTCTCTCTCTTTGGGATTCTTCTCTCTCTCTGTTTGCGATTTTTCTCTCTCTCTGTTTGGCATTTTTCTCTCTCTGTTTGGGATTTTTCTCTCTCTCTGTATGGGATTTCTCTCTCTCTGTTTGGGATTTTTCTCTCTCTCTGTTTGGGATTTATCTCTCTCTCTGTTTGGGCTTTTTCTCTCTCTCTGTTTGGGATTTATCTCGCTCTCTGTTTGGGATTTTTCTCTCTCTCTGTTTGGGATTTCTCTCTCTCTCTGTTTGGGATTTCACTCTCTCTCTGGGATTATTCTCTCTCTCTGTTTGGGATTTCTCTCTCTCTCTCTGTTTGGGATTTATCTCTCTCTCTGTTTGGGATTTCTCTCTCTCTGTTTGGGATTTTTCTCTCTCTCTGTTTGGGATTTTTCTCTCTCTCTGTTTGGGCTTTTTCTCTCTCTCTGTTTGGGATTTTTCTCTCTGTCTGTTTGGGATTTTTCTCTCTCTCTGTTTGGGATTTTTTTCTCTCTCTGTTTGGGATTTTTTTCTCTCTCTCTCTCTTTGGGATTTTTCTCTCTCTCTGTTTGGGATTTTTCTCTCTCTCTGTTTGGGATTTTTTTCTCTCTCTCTGTTTGGGATTTTTCTCTCTCTCTGTTTGGGATTTCTCTCTCTCTCTGTTTGGGATTTCACTCTCTCTCTGGGATTATTCTCTCTCTCTGTTTGGGATTTCTCTCTCTCTCTCTGTTTGGGATTTTTCTCTCACTCTCTCTTTGGGATTTTTCTCTCTCTCTTTTTGGGATTTCTTTCGCTCTCTGTTTGGGATTTTTCTCTCTCTCTCTCTTTGGGGTTTTTCCCTCTCTCTGTTTGCGGTTTTTCTCTCTCTCTGTTTGGGATTTTTCTCTCTCTCTCTCTTTGGGTTTTTCCCTCTCTCTGTTTGGGATTTTTCTCTCTCAGTTTGGGATTTTTCTCTCTCTCTGTTTGGGATTTTTCTCTCTCTCTGTTTGGGATTTTTCTCACTCTCTGTTTGGGATTTTTCTCTCTCTCTGTTTGGGATTATTCTCTCTCTCTGTTTGGGATTTTTCTCTCTCTCTGTTTGGGATTTTTCTCTGTCTCTGTTTGGGATTTTTCTCTCTCTCTGTTTGGTATTTTTCTCTCGCTCTGTTTGGGATTTTTCTCTCTCTCTGTTTGGGATTTTTCTCTCTCTCTCTCTTTCGGATTTCTCTCTCTCCCTGGTTGGGATTTTTCTCTCTCTCTATTTGGGATTTTTCTCTCTCTCTGTTTGGTATTTTTCTCTCTCTCTGTTTGGGATTTTTCTCTCTCTGTTTGGGATTTTTCTCTCTCTCTGTTTGGGATTTTTCTCTCTCTCTGTTTGGGATTTTTCACTCTCTCTCTCTTTCGGATTTTTCTCTCTCTCTGTTTGGGATTTTTCTCTCTCTCTGTTTGGGATTTTTCACTCTCTCTCTCTTTCGGATTTTTCTCTTTCCCTGGTTGGGATTTTTCTCTCTCTCTGTTTGCGATGTTTCACTCTCTCTGTTTGGGATTTTTCTCTCTCTCTGTTTGGGATTTTTCTCTCTCTCTGGGATTTTTCTCTCTCTCTGTTTGGGATTTTTCTCTCTCTCTGTTTGGGAATTTTCTCTCTCTCGGTTTAGGATTTTTCTCTCTCTCTGTTTGAGATTTTTCTCTCTCTCTGCTTGGGATTTTTCTCTCTCTCTGTTTGAGATTTTTCTCTCTCTCTGTTTGGGATTTTTCTCTCTCTCTGCTTGGGATTTTTCTCTCTCTCTGTTTGGGATTTTTCTCTCTCTCTGTATGGGATTTTTCTCTCTCTGTTTGGGATTTTTCTCACTCTCTATTTGGGATTTTTCTCTCTCTCTGCTTGGAATTTTTCTCACTCTCTGTTTGGGATTTTTCTCTCTCTCTGTTTGGGATTTTTCTCTCTCTCTGTTTGGGATTTTTCTCTCTCTCTGTTTGGGATTTTTCTCTCTCTCTGTTTGGGATTTTTTTCTCTCTCTCTCTTTGGGATTTTTCTCTCTCTCTGTTTGGGATTTCTCTCTCTCTCTGTTTGGGATTTCACTCTCTCTCTGGGATTATTCTCTCTCTCTGTTTGGGATTTCTCTCTCTCTCTCTGTTTGGGATTTTTCTCTCTCTCTGTTTGGGATTTCTCTCTCTCTGTTTGGGATTTATCTCTCTCTCTGTTTGGGATTTTTCTCTATCTCTGTTTGGGATTTTTCTCTCTGTCTGTTTGGGATTTTTCTCTCTCTCTGTTTGGGATTTTTCTCTCTCTCTGTTTGGGATTTTTTTCTCTCTCTCTCTCTTTGGGATTTTTCTCTCTCTCTGTTTGGGATTTTTCTCTCTCTCTGTTTGGGATTTTTTTCTCTCTCTCTGTTTGGGATTTTTCTCTCTCTCTGTTTGGGATTTCTCTCTCTCTCTGTTTGGGATTTCACTCTCTCTCTGGGATTATTCTCTCTCTCTGTTTGGGATTTCTCTCTCTCTCTCTGTTTGGGATTTTTCTCTCACTCTCTCTTTGGGATTTTTCTCTCTCTCTTTTTGGGATTTCTTTCGCTCTCTGTTTGGGATTTTTCTCTCTCTCTCTCTTTGGGGTTTTTCCCTCTCTCTGTTTGCGGTTTTTCTCTCTCTCTGTTTGGGATTTTTCTCTCTCTCTCTCTTTGGGTTTTTCCCTCTCTCTGTTTGGGATTTTTCTCTCTCTCTGTTTGGGATTTTGCTCTCTCTCTGTTTGGGATTTTTCTCTCTCACTGTTTGGGATTTTTCTCTCTCTCTGTTTGGAATTTATCTCACTCTCTGTTTGGGATTTTTCTCTCTCAGTTTGGGATTTTTCTCTCTCTCTGTTTGGGATTTTTCTATCTCTCTGTTTGGGATTTTTCTCACTCTCTGTTTGGGATTTTTCTCTCTCTCTGTTTGGGATTATTCTCTCTCTCTGTTTGGGATTTTTCTCTCTCTCTGTTTGGGATTTTTCTCTGTCTCTGTTTGGGATTTTTCTCTCTCTCTGTTTGGTATTTTTCTCTCGCTCTGTTTGGGATTTTTCTCTCTCTCTGTTTGGGATTTTTCTCTCTCTCTCTCTTTCGGATTTCTCTCTCTCCCTGGTTGGGATTTTTCTCTCTCTCTATTTGGGATTTTTCTCTCTCTCTGTTTGGGATTTTTCTCTCTCTCTGTTTGGGATTTTTCTCTCTCTGTTTGGGATTTTTCTCTCTCTCTGTTTGGGATTTTTCTCTCTCTCTGTTTGGGATTTTTCACTCTCTCTCTGTTTCGGATTTCTCTCTCTCTCTGTTTGGGATTTTTCTCTCTCTCTGTTTGGGATTTTTCACTCTCTCTCTCTTTCGGATTTTTCTCTTTCCCTGGTTGGGATTTTTCTCTCTCTCTGTTTGCGATGTTTCTCTCTCTCTGTTTGGGATTTTTCTCTCTCTCTGTTTGGGATTTTTCTCTCTCTCTGGGATTATTCTCTCTCTCTGTTTGGGATTTTTCTCTCTCTCTGTTTGGGAATTTTCTCTCTCTCGGTTTAGGATTTTTCTCTCTCTCTGTTTGAGATTTTTCTCTCTCTCTGTTTGGGAATTTTCTCTCTCTCTGTTTGAGATTTTTCTCTCTCTCTGTTTGGGATTTTTCTCTCTCTCTGTTTGGGATTTTTCTCTCTCTCTGTTTGGGATTTTTCTCTCTCTCTGTATGGGATTTTTCTCTCTCTGTTTGGGATTTTTCTCTCTCTCTATTTGGGATTTTTCTCTCTCTCTGTTTGGGATTTTTCTCTCTCTCTGTTTGGGATTTATCTCTCTCTCTGTTTGGGATTTTTCTCTCTCTCTGTTTGGGATTTTTCTCACTCTCTGTTTGGGATTTTTCTCTCTCTGTGCATGGGATTTCTCTCTCTCTCTGTTTGGGATTTTTCTCTCTCTCTGTTTCGGCTTTTTCTCTCTCTCTCTGTTTGGGATTTTTCTCTCTCTCTGTTTGGCATTTTTCTCTCTCTGTTTGGGATTTCTCTCTCTCTCTGTTTGGGATTTTTCTCTCTCTCTGTTTGGGATTTTTCTCTCTCTCTGTTTGGGATTTTTCTCTCTCACTGTTTGGGATTTTTCTCTCTCTGCTTGGGATTTTTTTCTCTCTCTCTCTTTGGGATTTTTCTCTCTCTCTGTTTGGGATTATTCTCTCTCTCTCGGTTTGGGATTTCTCTCTCTCTCTGGGATTTTTCACTCTCTCTTTTTGGGATTTCTCTCCCTCTCTCTGTTTGGGATTTTTCTCTCTCTCTCTATTTGGGATTTTTCTCTCTCTCTGTTTGGGATTTCTCTCGCTCTCTGTTTGGGATTTCTCTCTCTTTCTCTCTTTGGGATTATTCTCTTTCTCTGTTTGGGATTTTTCTCTCTCTCTGTTTGGGGTTTTTCTCTCTCTCTGTTTGGGATTTTTCTCTCTCTCTGCTTGGGATTTTTTTCTCCCTCTCTCTTTGGGATTTTTCTCTCTCTCTGTTTGGGATTTCTCTCTATGTCTGTTTGGGATTTTTCTCCCTCGCTGTTTGGGATTTTTCTCTCTCTCTGTTTGGGATTTCTCTCCCTCTCGCTGTTTGGGACTTTTCTCTCTATCTCTCTTTGGGATTTTTCTCTCTCTCTGTTTGGGATTTCTCTCTCTCTCTGTTTGGGATTTATCTCTCTCTCTGTTTGGGATTTTTCTCTCTCTCTGTTTGGGATTTTTCTCTCTCTCTGTTTGGGATTTATCTCTCTATCTGTTTGGGATTTTATTCTCTCTCTCTCTTTGGGATTTTTCTCTCTCTCTGTTTGGGATTTCTCTCGCTCTCTGTTTGGGAATTCTCTCTCGTTCTCTCTTTGGGATTATTCTCTCTCTCTGTTTGGGATTTTTCTCTCTCTCTGTTTGGGGTTTCTCTCTCTTTCTCTCTTTGGGATTATTCTCTCTCTCTGTTTGGGATTTTTCTCTCTCTCTGTTTGGGATTTTTCTCTCTCTGTGCATGGGATTTCTCTCTCTCTCTGTTTGGGATTTTTCTCTCTCTCTGTTTCGGCTTTTCTCTCTCTCTCTGTTTGGGATTTTTCTCTCTCTCTGTTTGGCATTTTTCTCTCTCTGTTTGGGATTTCCCTCTCTCTCTGTTTGGGATTTTTCTCTCTCTCTGTTTGGGATTTTTCTCTCTCTCTGTTTGGGATTTTTCTCTCTCACTGTTTGGGATTTTTCTCTCTCTGCTTGGGATTTTTTTCTCTCTCTCTCTTTGGGATTTTTCTCTCTCTCTGTTTGGGATTATTCTCTCTCTCTCGGTTTGGGATTTCTCTCTCTCTCTGGGATTTTTCACTCTCTCTTTTTGGGATTTCTCTCCCTCTCTCTGTTTGGGATTTTTCTCTCTCTCTCTATTTGGGATTTTTCTCTCTCTCTGTTTGGGATTTCTCTCGCTCTCTGTTTGGGATTTCTCTCTCTTTCTCTCTTTGGGATTATTCTCTCTCTCTGTTTGGGATTTTTCTCTCTCTCTGTTTGGGGTTTTTCTCTCTCTCTGTTTGGGATTTTTCTCTCTCTCTGCTTGGGATTTTTTTCTCTCTCTCTCTTTGGGATTTTTCTCTCTCTCTGTTTGGGATTTCTCTCTATGTCTGTTTGGGATTTTTCTCCCTCGCTGTTTGGGATTTTTCTCTCTCTCTGTTTGGGATTTCTCTCCCTCTCGCTGTTTGGGACTTTTCTCTCTATCTCTCTTTGGGATTTTTCTCTCTCTCTGTTTGGGATTTGTCTCTCTCTCTGTTTGGGATTTATCTCTCTCTCTGTTTGGGATTTTTCTCTCTCTCTGTTTGGGATTTTTCTCTCTCTCTGTTTGGGATTTATCTCTCTATCTGTTTGGGATTTTATTCTCTCTCTCTCTTTGGGATTTTTCTCTCTCTCTGTTTGGGATTTCTCTCTCTCTCTGTTTGGGATTTCACTCTCTCTCTGGGATTATTCTCTCCTTCTGTTTGGGATTTCTCTCTCTCTCTCTGTTTGGGATTTTTCTCTCTCTCTCTCTTTGGGATTTTTCTCTCTCTCTCTCTTTGGGGTTTTTCCCTCTCTCTGTTTGCGATTTTTCTCTCTCTCTGTTTGGGATTTATCTCTCTATCTGTTTGGGATTTTATTCTCTCTCTCTCTTTGGGATTTTTCTCTCTCTCTGTTTGGGATTTCTCTCTCTCTCTGTTTGGGATTTCACTCTCTCTCTGGGATTATTCTCTCTCTCTGTTTGGGATTTCTCTCTCTCTCTCTGTTTGGGATTTTTCTCTCACTCTCTCTTTGGGATTTTTCTCTCTCTCTTTTTGGGATTTCTTTCGCTCTCTGTTTGGGATTTTTCTCTCTCTCTCTCTTTGGGGTTTTTCCCTCTCTCTGTTTGCGGTTTTTCTCTCTCTCTGTTTGGGATTTTTCTCTCTCTCTCTCTTTGGGTTTTTCCCTCTCTCTGTTTGGGATTTTTCTCTCTCTCTGTTTGGGATTTTTCTCTCTCTCTGTTTGGGATTTTTCTCTCTCACTGTTTGGGATTTTTCTCTCTCTCTGTTTGGAATTTATCTCACTCTCTGTTTGGGATTTTTCTCTCTCAGTTTGGGATTTTTCTCTCTCTCTGTTTGGGATTTTTCTCTCTCTCTGTTTGGGATTTTTCTCACTCTCTGTTTGGGATTTTTCTCTCTCTCTGTTTGGGATTATTCTCTCTCTCTGTTTGGGATTTTTCTCTCTCTCTGTTTGGGATTTTTCTCTGTCTCTGTTTGGGATTTTTCTCTCTCTCTGTTTGGTATTTTTCTCTCGCTCTGTTTGGGATTTTTCTCTCTCTCTGTTTGGGATTTTTCTCTCTCTCTCTCTTTCGGATTTCTCTCTCTCCCTGGTTGGGATTTTTCTCTCTCTCTATTTGGGATTTTTCTCTCTCTCTGTTTGGTATTTTTCTCTCTCTCTGTTTGGGATTTTTCTCTCTCTGTTTGGGATTTTTCTCTCTCTCTGTTTGGGATTTTTCTCTCTCTCTGTTTGGGATTTTTCACACTCTCTCTCTTTCGGATTTTTCTCTCTCTCTGTTTGGGATTTTTCTCTCTCTCTGTTTGGGATTTTTCACTCTCTCTCTCTTTCGGATTTTTCTCTTTCCCTGGTTGGGATTTTTCTCTCTCTCTGTTTGCGATGTTTCACTCTCTCTGTTTGGGATTTTTCTCTCTCTCTGTTTGGGATTTTTCTCTCTCTCTGGGATTTTTCTCTCTCTCTGTTTGGGATTTTTCTCTCTCTCTGTTTGGGAATTTTCTCTCTCTCGGTTTAGGATTTTTCTCTCTCTCTGTTTGAGATTTTTCTCTCTCTCTGCTTGGGATTTTTCTCTCTCTCTGTTTGAGATTTTTCTCTCTCTCTGTTTGGGATTTTTCTCTCTCTCTGCTTGGGATTTTTCTCTCTCTCTGTTTGGGATTTTTCTCTCTCTCTGTATGGGATTTTTCTCTCTCTGTTTGGGATTTTTCTCTCTCTCTATTTGGGATTTTTCTCTCTCTCTGCTTGGAATTTTTCTCACTCTCTGTTTGGGATTTTTCTCTCTCTCTGTTTGGGATTTTTCTCTCTCTCTGTTTGGGATTTTTCTCTCTCTCTGTTTGGGATTTTTCTCTCTCTCTGTTTGGGATTTTTTTCTCTCTCTCTCTTTGGGATTTTTCTCTCTCTCTGTTTGGGATTTCTCTCTCTCTCTGTTTGGGATTTCACTCTCTCTCTGGGATTATTCTCTCTCCCTGTTTGGGATTTCTCTCTCTCTCTCTGTTTGGGATTTTTCTCTCTCTCTGTTTGGGATTTCTCTCTCTCTGTTTGGGATTTATCTCTCTCTCTGTTTGGGATTTTTCTCTCTCTCTGTTTGGGATTTTTCTCTCTGTCTGTTTGGGATTTTTCTCTCTCTCTGTTTGGGATTTTTCTCTCTCTCTGTTTGGGATTTTTTTCTCTCTCTCTCTCTTTGGGATTTTTCTCTCTCTCTGTTTGGGATTTTTCTCTCTCTCTGTTTGGGATTTTTTTCTCTCTCTCTGTTTGGGATTTTTCTCTCTCTCTGTTTGGGATTTCTCTCTCTCTCTGTTTGGGATTTCACTCTCTCTCTGGGATTATTCTCTCTCTCTGTTTGGGATTTCTCTCTCTCTCTCTGTTTGGGATTTTTCTCTCACTCTCTCTTTGGGATTTTTCTCTCTCTCTGTTTGGGATTTTTCTCTCTCTCTGTTTGGGAATTTTCTCTCTCTCGGTTTAGGATTTTTCTCTCTCTCTGTTTGAGATTTTTCTCTCTCTCTGCTTGGGATTTTTCTCTCTCTCTGTTTGAGATTTTTCTCTCTCTCTGTTTGGGATTTTTCTCTCTCTCTGCTTGGGATTTTTCTCTCTCTCTGTTTGGGATTTTTCTCTCTCTCTGTATGGGATTTTTCTCTCTCTGTTTGGGATTTTTCTCTCTCTCTATTTGGGATTTTTCTCTCTCTCTGCTTGGAATTTTTCTCACTCTCTGTTTGGGATTTTTCTCTCTCTCTGTTTGGGATTTTTCTCTCTCTCTGTTTGGGATTTTTCTCTCTCTCTGTTTGGGATTTTTCTCTCTCTCTGTTTGGGATTTTTTTCTCTCTCTCTCTTTGGGATTTTTCTCTCTCTCTGTTTGGGATTTCTCTCTCTCTCTGTTTGGGATTTCACTCTCTCTCTGGGATTATTCTCTCTCTCTGTTTGGGATTTCTCTCTCTCTCTCTGTTTGGGATTTTTCTCTCTCTCTGTTTGGGATTTCTCTCTCTCTGTTTGGGATTTATCTCTCTCTCTGTTTGGGATTTTTCTCTCTCTCTGTTTGGGATTTTTCTCTCTGTCTGTTTGGGATTTTTCTCTCTCTCTGTTTGGGATTTTTCTCTCTCTCTGTTTGGGATTTTTTTCTCTCTCTCTCTCTCTTTGGGATTTTTCTCTCTCTCTGTTTGGGATTTTTCTCTCTCTCTGTTTGGGATTTTTTTCTCTCTCTCTGTTTGGGATTTTTCTCTCTCTCTGTTTGGGATTTCTCTCTCTCTCTGTTTGGGATTTCACTCTCTCTCTGGGATTATTCTCTCTCTCTGTTTGGGATTTCTCTCTCTCTCTCAGTTTGGGATTTTTCTCTCACTCTCTCTTTGGGATTTTTCTCTCTCTCTTTTTGGGATTTCTTTCGCTCTCTGTTTGGGATTTTTCTCTCTCTCTCTCTTTGGGGTTTTTCCCTCTCTCTGTTTGCGGTTTTTCTCTCTCTCTGTTTGGGATTTTTCTCTCTCTCTCTCTTTGGGTTTTTCCCTCTCTCTGTTTGGGATTTTCTCTCTCTCTGTTTGGGATTTTGCTCTCTCTCTGTTTGGGATTTTTCTCTCTCACTGTTTGGGATTTTTCTCTCTCTCTGTTTGGAATTTATCTCACTCTCTGTTTGGGATTTTTCTCTCTCAGTTTGGGATTTTTCTCTCTCTCTGTTTGGGATTTTTCTATCTCTCTGTTTGGGATTTTTCTCACTCTCTGTTTGGGATTTTTCTCTCCCTCTGTTTGGGATTATTCTCTGTCTCTGTTTGGGATTTTTCTCTCTCTCTGTTTGGGATTTTTCTCTGTCTCTGTTTGGGATTTTTCTCTCTCTCTGTTTGGTATTTTTCTCTCGCTCTGTTTGGGATTTTTCTCTCTCTCTGTTTGGGATTTTTCTCTCTCTCTCTCTTTCGGATTTCTCTCTCTCCCTGGTTGGGATTTTTCTCTCTCTCTATTTGGGATTTTTCTCTCTCTCTGTTTGGGATTTTTCTCTCTCTCTGTTTGGGATTTTTCTCTCTCTGTTTGGGATTTTTCTCTCTCTCTGTTTGGGATTTTTCTCTCTCTCTGTTTGGGATTTTTCACTCTCTCTCTCTTTCGGATTTTTCTCTCTCTCTGTTTGGGATTTTTCTCTCTCTCTGTTTGGGATTTTTCACTCTCTCTCTCTTTCGGATTTTTCTCTTTCCCTGGTTGGGATTTTTCTCTCTCTCTGTTTGCGATGTTTCTCTCTCTCTGTTTGGGATTTTTCTCTCTCTCTGTTTGGGATTTTTCTCTCTCTCTGGGATTATTCTCTCTCTCTGTTTGGGATTTTTCTCTCTCTCTGTTTGGGAATTTTCTCTCTCTCGGTTTAGGATTTTTCTCTCTCTCTGTTTGAGATTTTTCTCTCTCTCTGTTTGGGATTTTTCTCTCTCTCTGTTTGAGATTTTTCTCTCTCTCTGTTTGGGATTTTTCTCTCTCTCTGTTTGGGATTTTTCTCTCTCTCTGTTTGGGATTTTTCTCTCTCTCTGTATGGGATTTTTCTCTCTCTGTTTGGGATTTTTCTCTCTCTCTATTTGGGATTTTTCTCTCTCTCTGTTTGGGATTTTTCTCTCTCTCTGTTTGGGATTTATCTCTCTCTCTGTTTGGGATTTTTCTCTCTCTCTGTTTGGGATTTTTCTCACTCTCTGTTTGGGATTTTTCTCTCTCTGTGCATGGGATTTCTCTCTCTCTCTGTTTGGGATTTTTCTCTCTCTCTGTTTCGGCTTTTTCTCTCTCTCTCTGTTTGGGATTTTTCTCTCTCTCTGTTTGGCATTTTTCTCTCTCTGTTTGGGATTTCTCTCTCTCTCTGTTTGGGATTTTTCTCTCTCTCTGTTTGGGATTTTTCTCTCTCTCTGTTTGGGATTTTTCTCTCTCACTGTTTGGGATTTTTCTCTCTCTGCTTGGGATTTTTTTCTCTCTCTCTCTTTGGGATTTTTCTCTCTCTCTGTTTGGGATTATTCTCTCTCTCTCGGTTTGGGATTTCTCTCTCTCTCTGGGATTTTTCACTCTCTCTTTTTGGGATTTCTCTCCCTCTCTCTGTTTGGGATTTTTCTCTCTCTCTCTATTTGGGATTTTTCTCTCTCTCTGTTTGGGATTTCTCTCGCTCTCTGTTTGGGATTTCTCTCTCTTTCTCTCTTTGGGATTATTCTCTCTCTCTGTTTGGGATTTTTCTCTCTCTCTGTTTGGGGTTTTTCTCTCTCTCTGTTTGGGATTTTTCTCTCTCTCTGCTTGGGATTTTTTTCTCTCTCTCTCTTTGGGATTTTTCTCTCTCTCTGTTTGGGATTTCTCTCTATGTCTGTTTGGGATTTTTCTCCCTCGCTGTTTGGGATTTTTCTCTCTCTCTGTTTGGGATTTCTCTCCCTCTCGCTGTTTGGGACTTTTCTCTCTATCTCTCTTTGGGATTTTTCTCTCTCTCTGTTTGGGATTTCTCTCTCTCTCTGTTTGGGATTTATCTCTCTCTCTGTTTGGGATTTTTCTCTCTCTCTGTTTGGGATTTTTCTCTCTCTCTGTTTGGGATTTATCTCTCTATCTGTTTGGGATTTTATTCTCTCTCTCTCTTTGGGATTTTTCTCTCTCTCTGTTTGGGATTTCTCTCTCTCTCTGTTTGGGATTTTACTCTCTCTCTGGGATTATTCTCTCCTTCTGTTTGGGATTTCTCTCTCTCTCTCTGTTTGGGATTTTTCTCTCTCTCTCTCTTTGACATTTTTCTCTCTCTCTCTCTTTGGGGTTTTTCCCTCTCTCTGTTTGCGATTTTTCTCTCTCTCTGTTTGGGATTTGTCTCTCTCTCTCTCTCTTTAGGTTTTTCCCTCTCTCTGTTTGGGATTTTTCTCTCTCTCTGTTTGGGATTTCTCTCTCTCTCTGTTTTGGATTTTTCTCTCTCTCTGTTTGGGATTTTTCTCTCTCACTGTTTGGCATTGTTCTCTCTCTCTGTTAGGGAATTATCACTCTCTCTGTTTGGGATTTTTCTCTCTCTCTGTTTGGGATTTTTCTCTCTCTCTGTTTGGGATTTTGCTCTCTGTCTGTTTGGGATTTATCTCACTCTCTATTTGGGATTTTTCTCTCTCTCTGTTTGGGATTATCCTCCCTCTCTGTTTGGGATTTTTCTCTCTCTCTGTTTGGGATTTTTCTCTCTCTCTCTGTTTGGGATTTTTCTCTCTCTCTCTCTTTGGGGTTTTTCCCTCTCTCTGTTTGCGATTTCTCTCTCTCTCTCTGTCTGAGATTTTTCTCTCTCTCTCTGTTTGGGATTTTTCTCTCTCTCTGTTTGGGATTATTCTCTCTCTCTGTTTGGGATTTTTCTCTATCTCTGTTTGGGATTTTTCTCTCTCTCTGTTTGGGATTTCTCTCTCTCTCTGTTTGGGATTTTTCTCTCTCTCTGTTTGCGATTTTTCTCTCTCTCTGTTTGTGATTTTTCTCTCTCTCTGTTTGGGATTTTTCTCTCTCTCTGGGATTTTTCTCTCTCTCTGTTTGGGATTTATCGCTCTCTCTGTTTGGGATTTCTCTCTCTCTCTGTTTGGGATTTTTCTCTCTCTCTGTTTGGGATTTTTATCTCTCTGTTTGGGATTTTTCTCTCTCTCTGTTTGGGATTTTTCTCTCTCTCTCTTTGGGCTTTTTCTCTATCGCTGTTTTGGATTTTTCTCTCTCTCTGTTTGGGAATTTTCTCTCTCTCGGTTTAGGATTTTTCTCTCTCTCTGTTTGAGATTTTTCTCTCTCTCTGTTTGGGATTTTTCTCTCTCTCTGTTTGAGATTTTTCTCTCTCTCTGTTTGGGATTTTTCTCTCTCTCTGTTTGGGATTTTTCTCTCTCTCTGTTTGGGATTTTTTTCTCTCTCTCTCTTTGGGATTTTTCTCTCTCTCTGTTTGGGATTTCTCTCTCTCTCTGTTTGGGATTTCACTCTCTCTCTGGGATTATTCTCTCTCTCTGTTTGGGATTTCTCTCTCTCTCTCTGTTTGGGATTTGTCTCTCTCTCTGTTTGGGATTTCTCTCTCTCTGTTTGGGATTTTCCTCTCTCTCTGTTTGGGATTTTTCTCTCTCTCTGTTTGGGCTTTTTCTCTCTCTCTGTTTGGGATTTTTCTCTCTCTCTGTTTGGGATTTTTCTCTCTCTGTGTTTGGGATTTTTTTCTCTCTCTCTCTCTTTGGGATTTTTCTCTCTCTCTGTTTGGGATTTTTCTCTCTCTCTGTTTGGGATTTTTTTCTCTCTCTCTGTTTGGGATTTTTCTCTCTCTCTGTTTGGGATTTCTCTCTCTCTCTGTTTGGGATTTCACTCTCTCTCTGGGATTATTCTCTCTCTCTGTTTGGGATTTCTCTCTCTCTCTCTGTTTGGGATTTTTCTCTCTCTCTCTCTTTGGGATTTTTCTCTCTCTCTTTTTGGGATTTCTCTCGCTCTCTGTTTGGTATTTTTCTCTCTCTCTCTCTTTGGGGTTTTTCCCTCTCTCTGTTGGCGATTTTTCTCTCTCTCTGTTTGGGATTTTTCTCTCTCTCTCTCTTTGGGTTTTTCCCTCTCTCTGTTTGGGATTTTTCTCTCTCTCTTTTTGGGATTTTTCTCACTCTCTGTTTGGGATTTTTCTCTCTCACTGTTTGGGATTTTTCTCTCTCTCTGTTTGGGATTTATCTCACTCTCTGTTTGGGATTTGTCTCTCTCAGTTTGGGATTTTTCTCTCTCTCTGTTTGGGATTTATCTCACTCTCTGATTGGGATTTTTCTCTCTCAGTTTGGGATTTCTCTCTCTCTCTGTTTGGGATTTTTCTCTCTCTCTGTTTGGGATTTTTCTCTCTCTCTGGGATTTTTCTCTCTCTCTGTTTGGGATTTTTGTCTCTCTCTGGGATTTTTCTCTCTCTCTATTAGGGATTTTTCTCTCTCTCTGTTTGGGAATTCTCTCTCTCTCTCTGTTTGGGATTTTTCTCTCTCTCTGTTTGGGGTATTTCTCTCTCTCTGTTTGGGATTTTTCTCTCTCTCTGTTTGGGATTTTTATCTCTCTCTGTTTGGGATTTTTCTCTCTCTCTCTGTTTGGGATTTCTCTCTCTCTCTGTTTGGGATTTTTCTCCCTCTCTGTTTGGGATTTTTCTCTCTCTCTGTTTGGGATTTTTCTCTCTCTCTGTTTGGGATTTTTCTCTCTCTCCGGGATTTTTCTCTCTCTTTGTTTGGGATTTTTCTCTCTCTGTTTGGGATTTTTCTCTCTCGCTGTTTGGGATTTTTCTCTCTCTCTCTGTTTGGGATTTTTCTCTCTCTCTGGGATTTTTCTCTCTCTTTGTTTGGGATTTTTCTCTCTCTCTCTGTTTGGGATTTTTCTCTCTCTCTCTTTGGGGTTTTTCTTTCTCTCTGATTGGGATTTTTCTCTCTCTCTGCATGTGATTTTTCTCTCTCTCTGTTTGGGATATTTCTCTCTCTCTGTTTGGAATTTTTCTCTCTCTGTTTAGTATTTTTCTCTCTCTCTGTTTGGGATTTCTCTCTCTCTCTGTTTGGGATTATTCTCCCTCTCTGTTTGGGATTTTTCTCTCTCTCTGTTTGGGATTTTCTCTCTCTCTCTGTTTGGGATTTTTCTTTCTCTCTCTGCTTGGGATTTTTCTCTCTCTCTGTTTGGGATTTTTCTCTTTCTCTGTTTGGAATTTTTCTCTCTCTCTGTTTGGGATTTTTCTCTCTCTCTGTTGGGGATTTTTCTCTCTCTCTGTTTGGGATTTTTCTCTCTCTCTGTCTGGCATTTTTCTCTCTCTATTTGGTATTTTTCTCTCTCTCTGTTTGGGATTTTTCTCTCTCTCTCTGTTTGGGATTTTTCTCTCTCTCTGTTTGGGATGTTTCTCTCTCTCTGTTTGGGATTTCTTTCTCTCTGTTTGGGATTTTTCTCTCTCTCTGTTTGGGATTTTTCTCTGTGTTTGGGCTTTTTCTCTCTCTCTATTTGGGATTTTTCTCTCTCTCTGTTTGGGATTTTTCTCTCTCTCTGTTTGGGATTTTTCTCTCTCTCTGTTTGGGATTTTTCTCTCTCTCTGTTTGGGATTTTTTTCTCTCTCTCTCTTTGGGATTTTTCTCTCTCTCTGTTTGGGATTTCTCTCTCTCTCTGTTTGGGATTTCACTCTCTCTCTGGGATTATTCTCTCTCTCTGTTTGGGATTTCTCTCGCTCTCTCTGTTTGGGATTTTTCTCTCTCTCTGTTTGGGATTTCTCTCTCTCTGTTTGGGATTTTTCTCTCTCTCTGTTTGGGATTTGTCTTTCTCTCTGTTTGGGCTTTTTCTCTCTCTCTGTTTGGGATTTTTCTCTCTCTCTGTGTGGGATTTTTCTCTCTCTCTGTTTGGGATTTTTCTCTCTCTCTGTTTGGGATTTTTCTCTCTCTCTGTATGGGATATTTTTCTCTCTCTCTCTTTGGGATTTTTCTCTCTCTCTGTTTGGGATTTCTCTCTCTCTCTGTTTGGGATTTCACTCTCTCTCTGGGATTATTCTCTCTCTCTGTTTGGGATTTCTCTCTCTCTCTCTGTTTGGGATTTTTCTCTCTCTCTCTGTTTGGGATTTTTCTCTCTCCCTGGTTGGGATTTTTCTCTCTCTCTATTTGGGATTTTTCTCTCTCTCTGTTTGGGATTTTTCTCTCTCTCTGTTTGGGATTTTTCTCTCTCAACTTGGGATTTTTCTCTCTCTCTGTTTGGGATTTTTCTCTCTCTCTGTTTGGGATTTTTCACTCTCTCTCTCTTTCGGATTTTTCTCTCTCTGTGTTTGGGATTATTCTCTCTCTCTGTTTGGGATTTTTCTCTCTCTCTGTTTGGGATTTTTCTCTCTCTGTTTGGGATTTTTCTCTCTCTCTGTTTGGGATTTCTCTCTCTCTGTTTGGGATTTCTCTCTCTCTCTGTTTGGGATTTCTCTCTCTCTGTGGGATTTATCTCTCTCTCTGTTTGGGATTTCTCTCCATCTCTCTGTTTGGGATATCTCTCTCTCTCTCTTTGGGGTTTTTCTTTCTCTCTGTTTGGGATTTTTCTCTCTCTCTGCATGTGATTTTTCTCTCTCTCTGTTTGGGATTTTTCTCTCTCTCTGTTTGGGATTATTCTCTCTCTCTGTTTGGGATTTTTCTCTCTCTCTGTTTGGGATTTCTCTCTCTCTCTGTTTCGGATTTTTCTCTCTCTCTGTCTGGGATTTTTCTCTCTCTGTTTGGTATTTTTCTCTCTCTCTGTTTGGGATTTTTCTCTCTCTCTCTGTTTGGGATTTTTCTCTCTCTCTGTTTGGGATTTTTCTCTCACTCTGTTTGAGATTTTTCTCTCTCTCTGTTTAGAATTTTTCTCTCTCTCTGTTTGGGATTATTCTCTCTCTCTGTTTGGGATTTTTCTCTCTCTCTTTGGGATTTTTCTCTCTCTCTGTTTGGGATTTTTCTCTCTCTCTGTTTGGGATTTTTCTCTCTCTCTGTTTGGGATTTTTCTCTCTCTCTGTTTGGGATTTTTCTCTCTCTCTCTTTGGGATTTTTCTCTCTCTCTCTTTGGGATTTTTCTCTCTTTCTGTTTGGGATTTTTCTCTCTCTCTGTTTGGGATTTTTCTCTCTCTGTTTCGGATTTCTCTCTCTCTGTTTGGGATTTTTCTCTCTCTCTGTTTGGGATTTTTCTCTCTCTCTGTTTGGGATTTTTCTCTCTCTCTGTTTGGGATTTTTCTCTCACTCTGTTTGAGATTTTTCTCTCTCTCTGTATAGAATTTTTCTCTCTCTCTGTTTGGGATTATTCTCTCTCTCTGTTTGGGATTTTTCTCTCTCGCTCTTTGGGATTTTTCTCTCTCTCTCTTTGGGATTTTTCTCTCTCTCTGTTTGGGATTTTTCTCTCTCTCTGTTTGGCATTTTTCTCTCTCTGTTTGGGATTTCTCTCTCTCTGTTTGGGATTTTTCTCTCTCTCTGTTTGGGATTTTTCTCTCTCACTGTTTGGGCTTTTTCTCTCTCTCTGTTTGGGATTTATCTCTCTCTCTGTTTGGGATTTTTCTCTCTCTCTGCTTGGGATGTTTCTCTCTCTCTGTTTGGGATTTCTCTCACTCTGTTTGGGATTTTTCTCTCTCTCTGTTTGGGATTTTTCTCTCTGTTTGGGCTTTTTCTCTCTCTCTGTTTGGGATTTTTCTCTCTCTCTGTTTGGGATTTTTCTCTCTCTCTGTTTGGGATTTTTCTCTCTCTCTGTTTGGGATTTTTCTCTCTCTCTGTTTGGGATTTTTTTCTCTCTCTCTGTTTGGGATTTTTCTCTCTCTATGTTTGGGATTTCTCTCTCTCTCTGTTTGGGATTTCACTCTCTCTCTGGGATTATTCTCTCTCTCTGTTTGGGATTTCTCTCGCTCTCTCTGTTTGGGATTATTCTCTCTCTCTGTTTGGGATTTCTCTCTCTCTGTTTGGGATTTTTCTCTCTCTCTGTTTGGGAATTGTCTCTCTCTCTGTTTGGGCTTTATCTCTCTCTCTGTTTGGGATTTTTCTCTCTCTCTGTTTGGGATTTTTCTCTCTCTCTGTTTGGGATTTTTCTCTCTCTCTGTTTGGGATTTTTCCCTCTCTATGTTTGGGATTTCTCTCTCTCTCAGTTTGGGATTTCACTCTCTCTCTGGGATTATTCTCTCTCTCTGTTTGGGATTTCTCTCGCTCTCTCTGTTTGGGATTATTCTCTCTCTCTGTTTGGGATTTCTCTCTCTCTGTTTGGGATTTTTCTCTCTCTCTGTTTGGGAATTGTCTCTCTCTCTGTTTGGGCTTTTTCTCTCTCTCTGTTTGGGATTTTTCTCTCTCTCTGTTTGGGATTTTTCTCTCTCTCTGTTTGGGATTTTTCTCTCTCTCTGTTTGGGATTTTTTTCTCTCTCTCTCTCTTTGGGATTTTTCTCTCTCTCTGTTTGGGATTTTTCTCTCTCTCTGTTTGGGATTTTTTTCTCTCTCTCTCTTTGGGATTTTTCTCTCTCTCTGTTTGGGATTTCTCTCTCTCTCTGTTTGGGATTTCACTCTCTCTCTGGGATTATTCTCTCTCTCTGTTTGGGATTTCTCTCTCTCTCTCTGTTTGGGATTTTTCTCTCTCTGTTTGGGATTTTTCTCTCTCTCTGTTTGGGATTTTTCTCTCTCTCTGTTTGGGATTTTTCACTCTCTCTCTCTTTCGGATTTTTCTCTCTCTCTGTTTGGGATTTTTCTCTCTCTCTGTTTGGGATTTTTCTCTCTCTCTGTTTGGGATTTTTCTCTCTCTGTTTGGGATTTTTCTCTCTCTCTGTTTGGGATTTCTCTCTCTCTGTTTGGGATTTTTCTCTCTCTCTGTTTGGGATTTTTCACTCTCTCTGTTTGGGCTTTTTCTCTCTCTCTGTTTGGGATTTATCTTTCTCTCTGTTTGGGATTTTTCTCTCTCTCTGTTTGGGATTTTTCTCTCTCTCTCTTTGGGCTTTTTCTCTATCGCTGTTTGGGATTTTTCTCTCTCTCTGTTTGGGAATTTTCTCTCTCTCGGTTTAGGATTTTTCTCTCTCTCTGTTTGAGATTTTTCTCTCTCTCTGTTTGGGATTTTTCTCTCTCTCTGTTTGAGATTTTTCTCTCTCTCTGTTTGGGATTTTTCTCTCTCTCTGTTTGGGATTTTTCTCTCTCTCTGTTTGGGATTTTTTTCTCTCTCTCTCTTTGGGATTTTTCTCTCTCTCTGTTTGGGATTTCTCTCTCTCTCTGTTTGGGATTTCACTCTCTCTCTGGGATTATTCTCTCTCTCTGTTTGGGCTTTTTCTCTCTCTCTGTTTGGGATTTATCTTTCTCTCTGTTTGGGATTTTTTTCTCTCTCTGTTTGGGATATTTATCTCTCTCTGTTTGGGATTTTTCTCTCTCTCTCTGTTTGGGATTTCTCTCTCTCTCTGTTTGGAATTTTTCTCTCTCTCTGTTTGCAATTTTTCTCTCTCTCTGTTTGGGATTTTTCTCTCTCTCTGTTTGGGATTTTTCTCTCTCTCTGGGATTTTTCTCTCTCTTTGTTTGGGATTTTTCTCTCTCTCTATGTTTGGGATTTTTCTCTCTCTCTGGGATTTTTCTCTCTCTCTGTTTGGGATTTTTCTCTCTCTCTGGGATTTCTCTCTCTCTCTGTTTGGGTTTTTCTCTCTCTCTGTTTGGGCTATTTCTCTCTCTCTCTGTTTGGGATTTTTCTCTCTCTCTGTTTCGCATTTTTCTCTCTCTGTTTGGGATTTCACTCTCTCTCTGTTTGGGATTATTCTCTCTCTCTGTTTGGGATTTTTCTCTCTCTCTGTTTGGGATTTATCTCTCTCTCTGTTTGGGATTTTTCTCTCTCTCTGCTTGGGATTTTTTTCTCTCTCTCTCTTTGGGATTTTTCTCTCTCTCTGTTTGGGATTTCTCTCTCTCTCTGTTTGGGATTTCTCTCTCTCTGTGGGATTTATCTCTCTCTCTGTTTGGGTTTTCTCTCCATCTCTCTGTTTGGGATTTCTCTCTCTCTCTCTCTTTGGGGTTTTTCTTTCTCTCTGATTGGGATTTTTCTCTCTCTCTGCATGTGATTTTTCTCTCTCTCTGTTTGGGATATTTCTCTCTCTCTGTTTGGAATTTTTCTCTCTCTGTTTAGTATTTTTCTCTCTCTCTGTTTGGGATTTCTCTCTCTCTCTGTTTGGGATTATTCTCCCTCTCTGTTTGGGATTTTTCTCTCCCTCTGTTTGGGATTTTCTCTCTCTCTCTGTTTGGGATTTTTCTTTCTCTCTCTGCTTGGGATTTTTCTCTCTCTCTGTTTGGGATTTTTCTCTTTCTCTGTTTCGAATTTTTCTCTCTCTCTGTTTGGGATTTTTCTCTCTCTCTGTTGGGGATTTTTCTCTCTCTCTGTTTGGGATTTTTCTCTCTCTCTGTCTGGGATTTTTCTCTCTCTGTTTGGTATTTTTCTCTCTCTCTGTTTGGGATTTTTCTCTCTCTCTCTGTTTGGGATTTTTCTCTCTCTCTGTTTGGGATGTTTCTCTCTCTCTGTTTGGGATTTCTCTCTCTCTGTTTGGGATTTTTCTCTCTCTCTGTTTGGGATTTTTCTCTGTGTTTGGGCTTTTTCTCTCTCTCTGTTTGGGATTTTTCTCTCTCTCTGTTTGGGATTTTTCTCTCTCTCTGTTTGGGATTTTTCTCTCTCTCTGTTTGGGATTTTTCTCTCTCTCTGTTTGGGATTTTTTTCTCTCTCTCTCTTTGGGATTTTTCTCTCTCTCTGTTTGGGATTTCTCTCTCTCTCTGTTTGGGATTTCACTCTCTCTCTGGGATTATTCTCTCTCTCTGTTTGGGATTTCTCTCGCTCTCTCTGTTTGGGATTTTTCTCTCTCTCTGTTTGGGATTTCTCTCTCTCTGTTTGGGATTTTTCTCTCTCTCTGTTTGGGATTTGTCTTTCTCTCTGTTTGGGCTTTTTCTCTCTCTCTGTTTGGGATTTTTCTCTCTCTCTGTGTGGGATTTTTCTCTCTCTCTGTTTGGGATTTTTCTCTCTCTCTGTTTGGGATTTTTCTCTCTCTCTCTGTTTGGGATTTTTTTCTCTCTCTGTTTCGCATTTTTCTCTCTCTGTTTGGGATTTCACTCTCTCTCTGTTTGGGATTATTCTCTCTCTCTGTTTGGGATTTTTCTCTCTCTCTGTTTGGGATTTATCTCTCTCTCTGTTTGGGATTTTTCTCTCTCTCTGCTTGGTATTTTTTTCTCTCTCTCTCTTTGGGATTTTTCTCTCTCTCTGTTTGGGATTTCTCTCTCTCTCTGTTTGGGATTTCTCTCTCTCTGTGGGATTTATCTCTCTCTCTGTTTGGGTTTTCTCTCCATCTCTCTGTTTGGGATTTCTCTCTCTCTCTCTCTTTGGGGTTTTTCTTTCTCTCTGATTGGGATTTTTCTCTCTCTCTGCATGTGATTTTTCTCTCTCTCTGTTTGGGATATTTCTCTCTCTCTGTTTGGAATTTTTCTCTCTCTGTTTAGTATTTTTCTCTCTCTCTGTTTGGGATTTCTCTCTCTCTCTGTTTGGGATTATTCTCCCTCTCTGTTTGGGATTTTTCTCTCCCTCTGTTTGGGATTTTCTCTCTCTCTCTGTTTGGGATTTTTCTTTCTCTCTCTGCTTGGGATTTTTCTCTCTCTCTGTTTGGGATTTTTCTCTTTCTCTGTTTGGAATTTTTCTCTCTCTCTGTTTGGGATTTTTCTCTCTCTCTGTTGGGGATTTTTCTCTCTCTCTGTTTGGGATTTTTCTCTCTCTCTGTCTGGGATTTTTCTCTCTCTGTTTGGTATTTTTCTCTCTCTCTGTTTGGGATTTTTCTCTCTCTCTCTGTTTGGGATTTTTCTCTCTCTCTGTTTGGGATGTTTCTCTCTCTCTGTTTGGGATTTCTCTCTCTCTGTTTGGGATTTTTCTCTCTCTCTGTTTGGGATTTTTCTCTGTGTTTGGGCTTTTTCTCTCTCTCTGTTTGGGATTTTTCTCTCTCTCTGTTTGGGATTTTTCTCTCTCTCTGTTTGGGATTTTTCGCTCTCTCTGTTTGGGATTTTTCTCTCTCTCTGTTTGGGATTTTTTTCTCTCTCTCTCTTTGGGATTTTTCTCTCTCTCTGTTTGGGATTTCTCTCTCTCTCTGTTTGGGATTTCACTCTCTCTCTGGGATTATTCTCTCTCTCTGTTTGGGATTTCTCTCGCTCTCTCTGTTTGGGATTTATCTCTCTCTCTGTTTGGGATTTCTCTCTCTCTGTTTGGGATTTTTCTCTCTCTCTGTTTGGGATTTGTCTTTCTCTCTGTTTGGGCTTTTTCTCTCTCTCTGTTTGGGATTTTTCTCTCTCTCTGTGTGGGATTTTTCTCTCTCTCTGTTTGGGATTTTTCTCTCTCTCTGTTTGGGATTTTTCTCTCTCTCTGTATGGGATTTTTATCTCTCTCTCTCTTTGGGATTTTTCTCTCTCTCTGTTTGGGATTTCTCTCTCTCTCTGTTTGGGATTTCACTCTCTCTCTGGGATTATTCTCTCTCTCTGTTTGGGATTTCTCTCTCTCTCTCTGTTTGGGATTTTTCTCTCTCTCTCTCTTTGGGATTTTTCTCTCTCTCTTTTTGGGATTTCTCTCGCTCTCTGTTTGGGATTTTTCTCTCTCTCTCTCTCTTTGGGGTTTTTCCCTCTCTCTGTTTGCGATTTTTCTCTCTCTCTGTTTGGGATTTTTCTCTCTCTCTCTCTTTGGGTTTTTCCCTCTCTCTGTTTGGGATTTTTCTCTCTCTCTGTTTGGGATTTTTCTCTCTCTCTGTTTGGGATTTTTCTCTCTCACTGTTTGGGATTTTTCTCTCTCTCTGTTTGGGTTTTATCTCACTCTCTGTTTGGGATTTTTCTCTCTCAGTTTGGGATTTTTCTCTCTCTCTGTTTGGGATTTTTCTCTCTCTCTGTTTGGGATTTTTCTCACTCTATGTTTGGGATTTTTCTCTCTCTCTGTTTGGGATTATTCTCTCTCTCTGTTTGGGATTTTTCTCTCTCTCTGTTTGGGATTTTTCTCTCTCTCTGTTTGGGATTTTTCTCTCTCCCTGGTTGGGATTTTTCTCTCTCTCTATTTGGGATTTTTCTCTCTCTCTGTTTGGGATTTTTCTCTCTCTCTGTTTGGGATTTTTCTCTCTCCCTGGTTGGGATTTTTCTCTCTCTCTATTTGGGATTTTTCTCTCTCTCTGTTTGGGATTTTTCTCTCTCTCTGTTTGGGATTTTTCTCTCTCAACTTGGGATTTTTCTCTCTCTCTGTTTGGGATTTTTCTCTCTCTCTGTTTGGGATTTTTCACTCTCTCTCTCTTTCGGATTTTTCTCTCTCTGTGTTTGGGATTATTCTCTCTCTCTGTTTGGGATTTTTCTCTCTCTCTGTTTGGGATTTTTCTCTCTCTGTTTGGGATTTTTCTCTCTCTCTGTTTGGGATTTCTCTCTCTCTGTTTGGGATTTCTCTCTCTCTCTGTTTGGGATTTCTCTCTCTCTGTGGGATTTATCTCTCTCTCTGTTTGGGATTTCTCTCCATCTCTCTGTTTGGGATATCTCTCTCTCTCTCTTTGGGGTTTTTCTTTCTCTCTGCATGTGATTTTTCTCTCTCTCTGTTTGGGATTTTTCTCTCTCTCTGTTTGGGATTATTCTCTCTCTCTGTTTGGGATTTTTCTCTCTCTCTGTTTGGGATTTCTCTCTCTCTCTGTTTGGGATTTTTCTCTCTCTCTGTCTGGGATTTTTCTCTCTCTGTTTGGTATTTTTCTCTCTCTCTGTTTGGGATTTTTCTCTCTCTCTCTGTTTGGGATTTTTCTCTCTCTCTGTTTGGGATTTTTCTCTCACTCTGTTTGAGATTTTTCTCTCTCTCTGTTTAGAATTTTTCTCTCTCTCTGTTTGGGATTATTCTCTCTCTCTGTTTGGGATTTTTCTCTCTCTCTTTGGGATTTTTCTCTCTCTCTGTTTGGGATTTTTCTCTCTCTCTGTTTGGGATTTTTCTCTCTCTCTGTTTGGGATTTTTCTCTCTCTCTGTTTGGGATTTTTCTCTCTCTCTCTTTGGGATTTTTCTCTCTCTCTCTTTGGGATTTTTCTCTCTTTCTGTTTGGGATTTTTCTCTCTCTCTGTTTGGGATTTTTCTCTCTCTGTTTCGGATTTCTCTCTCTCTGTTTGGGATTTTTCTCTCTCTCTGTTTGGGATTTTTCTCTCTCTCTGTTTGGGATTTTTCTCTCTCTCTGTTTGGGATTTTTCTCTCACTCTGTTTGAGATTTTTCTCTCTCTCTGTATAGAATTTTTCTCTCTCTCTGTTTGGGATTATTCTCTCTCTCCGTTTGGGATTTTTCTCTCTCGCTCTTTGGGATTTTTCTCTCTCTCTCTTTGGGATTTTTCTCTCTCTCTGTTTGGGATTTTTCTCTCTCTCTGTTTGGCATTTTTCTCTCTCTGTTTGGGATTTCTCTCTCTCTGTTTGGGATTTTTCTCTCTCTCTGTTTGGGATTTTTCTCTCTCACTGTTTGGGCTTTTTCTCTCTCTCTGTTTGGGATTTATCTCTCTCTCTGTTTGGGATTTTTCGCTCTCTCTGCTTGGGATGTTTCTCTCTCTCTGTTTGGGATTTCTCTCACTCTGTTTGGGATTTTTCTCTCTCTCTGTTTGGGATTTTTCTCTCTGTTTGGGCTTTTTCTCTCTCTCTGTTTGGGATTTTTCTCTCTCTCTGTTTGGGATTTTTCTCTCTCTCTGTTTGGGATTTTTCTCTCTCTCTGTTTGGGATTTTTCTCTCTCTCTGTATGGGATTTTTTTCTCTCTCTCTGTTTGGGATTTTTCTCTCTCTCTGTTTGGGATTTCTCTCTCCCTCTGTTTGGGATTTCACTCTCTCTCTGGGATTATTCTCTCTCTCTGTTTGGGATTTCTCTCGCTCTCTCTGTTTGGGATTATTCTCTCTCTCTGTTTGGGATTTCTCTCTCTCTGTTTGGGATTTTTCTCTCTCTCTGTTTGGGAATTGTCTCTCTCTCTGTTTGGGCTTTTTCTCTCTCTCTGTTTGGGATTTTTCTCTCTCTCTGTTTGGGATTTTTCTCTCTCTCTGTTTGGGATTTTTCTCTCTCTATGTTTGGGATTTTTCCCTCTCTATGTTTGGGATTTCTCTCTCTCTCAGTTTGGGATTTCACTCTCTCTCTGGGATTATTCTCTCTCTCTGTTTGGGATTTCTCTCGCTCTCTCTGTTTGGGATTATTCTCTCTCTCTGTTTGGGATTTCTCTCTCTCTGTTTGGGATTTTTCTCTCTCTCTGTTTGGGAATTGTCTCTCTCTCTGTTTGGGCTTTTTCTCTCTCTCTGTTTGGGATTTTTCTCTCTCTCTGTTTGGGATTTTTCTCTCTCTCTGTTTGGGATTTTTCTCTCTCTCTGTTTGGGATTTTTTTCTCTCTCTCTCTCTTTGGGATTTTTCTCTCTCTCTGTTTGGGATTTTTCTCTCTCTCTGTTTGGGATTTTTTTCTCTCTCTCTCTTTGGGATTTTTCTCTCTCTCTGTTTGGGATTTCTCTCTCTCTCTGTTTGGGATTTCACTCTCTCTCTGGGATTATTCTCTCTCTCTGTTTGGGATTTCTCTCTCTCTCTCTGTTTGGGATTTTTCTCTCTCTGTTTGGGATTTTTCTCTCTCTCTGTTTGGGATTTTTCTCTCTCTCTGTTTGGGATTTTTCACTCTCTCTCTCTTTCGGATTTTTCTCTCTCTCTGTTTGGGATTTTTCTCTCTCTCTGTTTGGGATTTTTCTCTCTCTCTGTTTGGGATTTTTCTCTCTCTGTTTGGGATTTTTCTCTCTCTCTGTTTGGGATTTCTCTCTCTCTGTTTGGGATTTTTCTCTCTCTCTGTTTGGGATTTTTCACTCTCTCTGTTTGGGCTTTTTCTCTCTCTCTGTTTGGGATTTATCTTTCTCTCTGTTTGGGATTTTTCTCTCTCTCTGTTTGGGATTTTTCTCTCTCTCTCTTTGGGCTTTTTCTCTATCGCTGTTTGGGATTTTTCTCTCTCTCTGTTTGGGAATTTTCTCTCTCTCGGTTTAGGATTTTTCTCTCTCTCTGTTTGAGATTTTTCTCTCTCTCTGTTTGGGATTTTTCTCTCTCTCTGTTTGAGATTTTTCTCTCTCTCTGTTTGGGATTTTTCTCTCTCTCTGTTTGGGATTTTTCTCTCTCTCTGTTTGGGATTTTTTTCTCTCTCTCTCTTTGGGATTTTTCTCTCTCTCTGTTTGGGATTTCTCTCTCTCTCTGTTTGGGATTTCACTCTCTCTCTGGGTTATTCTCTCTCTCTGTTTGGGCTTTTTCTCTCTCTCTGTTTGGGATTTATCTTTCTCTCTGTTTGGGATTTTTTTCTCTCTCTGTTTGGGATATTTATCTCTCTCTGTTTGGGATTTTTCTCTCTCTCTCTGTTTGGGATTTCTCTCTCTCTCTGTTTGGAATTTTTCTCTCTCTCTGTTTGCAATTTTTCTCTCTCTCTGTTTGGGATTTTTCTCTCTCTCTGTTTGGGATTTTTCTCTCTCTCTGGGATTTTTCTCTCTCTTTGTTTGGGATTTTTCTCTCTCTCTCTGTTTGGGATTTTTCTCTCTCTCTGGGATTTTTCTCTCTCTCTGTTTGGGATTTTTCTCTCTCTCTGGGATTTCTCTCTCTCTCTGTTTGGGTTTTTCTCTCTCTCTGTTTGGGCTATTTCTCTCTCTCTCTGTTTGGGATTTTTCTCTCTCTCTGTTTGGCATTTTTCTCTCTCTGTTTGGGATTTCACTCTCTCTCTGTTTGGGATTATTCTCTCTCTCTGTTTGGGATTTTTCTCTCTCTCTGTTTGGGATTTTTCTCTCTCTCTGTTTGGGATTTTTCTCTCTCTCTGTTTGGGATTTTTCTCTCTCTCTGTTTGGGATTTTTCTCTCTCTCTGTATGGGATTTTTTTCTCTCTCTCTGTTTGGGATTTTTCTCTCTCTCTGTTTGGGATTTCTCTCTCCCTCTGTTTGGGATTTCACTCTCTCTCTGGGATTATTCTCTCTCTCTGTTTGGGATTTCTCTCGCTCTCTCTGTTTGGGATTATTCTCTCTCTCTGTTTGGGATTTCTCTCTCTCTGTTTGGGATTTTTCTCTCTCTCTGTTTGGGAATTGTCTCTCTCTCTGTTTGGGCTTTTTCTCTCTCTCTGTTTGGGATTTTTCTCTCTCTCTGTTTGGGATTTTTCTCTCTCTCTGTTTGGGATTTTTCTCTCTCTATGTTTGGGATTTTTCCCTCTCTATGTTTGGGATTTCTCTCTCTCTCAGTTTGGGATTTCACTCTCTCTCTGGGATTATTCTCTCTCTCTGTTTGGGATTTCTCTCGCTCTCTCTGTTTGGGATTATTCTCTCTCTCTGTTTGGGATTTCTCTCTCTCTGTTTGGGATTTTTCTCTCTCTCTGTTTGGGAATTGTCTCTCTCTCTGTTTGGGCTTTTTCTCTCTCTCTGTTTGGGATTTTTCTCTCTCTCTGTTTGGGATTTTTCTCTCTCTCTGTTTGGGATTTTTCTCTCTCTCTGTTTGGGATTTTTTTCTCTCTCTCTCTCTTTGGGATTTTTCTCTCTCTCTGTTTGGGATTTTTCTCTCTCTCTGTTTGGGATTTTTTTCTCTCTCTCTCTTTGGGATTTTTCTCTCTCTCTGTTTGGGATTTCTCTCTCTCTCTGTTTGGGATTTCACTCTCTCTCTGGGATTATTCTCTCTCTCTGTTTGGGATTTCTCTCTCTCTCTCTGTTTGGGATTTTTCTCTCTCTGTTTGGGATTTTTCTCTCTCTCTGTTTGGGATTTTTCTCTCTCTCTGTTTGGGATTTTTCACTCTCTCTCTCTTTCGGATTTTTCTCTCTCTCTGTTTGGGATTTTTCTCTCTCTCTGTTTGGGATTTTTCTCTCTCTCTGTTTGGGATTTTTCTCTCTCTGTTTGGGATTTTTCTCTCTCTCTGTTTGGGATTTCTCTCTCTCTGTTTGGGATTTTTCTCTCTCTCTGTTTGGGATTTTTCACTCTCTCTGTTTGGGCTTTTTCTCTCTCTCTGTTTGGGATTTATCTTTCTCTCTGTTTGGGATTTTTCTCTCTCTCTGTTTGGGATTTTTCTCTCTCTCTCTTTGGGCTTTTTCTCTATCGCTGTTTGGGATTTTTCTCTCTCTCTGTTTGGGAATTTTCTCTCTCTCGGTTTAGGATTTTTCTCTCTCTCTGTTTGAGATTTTTCTCTCTCTCTGTTTGGGATTTTTCTCTCTCTCTGTTTGAGATTTTTCTCTCTCTCTGTTTGGGATTTTTCTCTCTCTCTGTTTGGGATTTTTCTCTCACTCTGTTTGGGATTTTTTTCTCTCTCTCTCTTTGGGATTTTTCTCTCTCTCTGTTTGGGATTTCTCTCTCTCTCTGTTTGGGATTTCACTCTCTCTCTGGGTTATTCTCTCTCTCTGTTTGGGCTTTTTCTCTCTCTCTGTTTGGGATTTATCTTTCTCTCTGTTTGGGATTTTTTTCTCTCTCTGTTTGGGATATTTATCTCTCTCTGTTTGGGATTTTTCTCTCTCTCTCTGTTTGGGATTTCTCTCTCTCTCTGTTTGGAATTTTTCTCTCTCTCTGTTTGCAATTTTTCTCTCTCTCTGTTTGGGATTTTTCTCTCTCTCTGTTTGGGATTTTTCTCTCTCTCTGGGATTTTTCTCTCTCTTTGTTTGGGATTTTTCTCTCTCTCTCTGTTTGGGATTTTTCTCTCTCTCTGGGATTTTTCTCTCTCTCTGTTTGGGATTTTTCTCTCTCTCTGGGATTTCTCTCTCTCTCTGTTTGGGTTTTTCTCTCTCTCTGTTTGGGCTATTTCTCTCTCTCTCTGTTTGGGATTTTTCTCTCTCTCTGTTTGGCATTTTTCTCTCTCTGTTTGGGATTTCACTCTCTCTCTGTTTGGGATTATTCTCTCTCTCTGTTTGGGATTTTTCTCTCTCTCTGTTTGGGATTTATCTCTCTCTCTGTTTGGGATTTTTCTCTCTCTCTGCTTGGGATTTTTTTCTCTCTCTCTCTTTGGGATTTTTCTCTCTCTCTGTTTGGGATTTCTCTCTCTCTCTGTTTGGGATTTCTCTCTCTCTGTGGGATTTATCTCTCTCTCTGTTTGGGTTTTCTCTCCATCTCTCTGTTTGGGATTTCTCTCTCTCTCTCTCTTTGGGGTTTTTCTTTCTCTCTGATTGGGATTTTTCTCTCTCTCTGCATGTGATTTTTCTCTCTCTCTGTTTGGGATATTTCTCTCTCTCTGTTTGGAATTTTTCTCTCTCTGTTTAGTATTTTTCTCTCTCTCTGTTTGGGATTTCTCTCTCTCTCTGTTTGGGATTATTCTCCCTCTCTGTTTGGGATTTTTCTCTCTCTCTGTTTGGGATTTTCTCTCTCTCTCTGTTTGGGATTTTTCTTTCTCTCTCTGCTTGGGATTTTTCTCTCTCTCTGTTTGGGATTTTTCTCTTTCTCTGTTTGGAATTTTTCTCTCTCTCTGTTTGGGATTTTTCTCTCTCTCTGTTGGGGATTTTTCTCTCTCTCTGTTTGGGATTTTTCTCTCTCTCTGTCTGGGATTTTTCTCTCTCTGTTTGGTATTTTTCTCTCTCTCTGTTTGGGATTTTTCTCTCTCTCTCTGTTTGGGATTTTTCTCTCTCTCTGTTTGGGATGTTTCTCTCTCTCTGTTTGGGATTTCTCTCTCTCTGTTTGGGATTTTTCTCTCTCTCTGTTTGGGATTTTTCTCTGTGTTTGGGCTTTTTCTCTCTCTCTGTTTGGGATTTTTCTCTCTCTCTGTTTGGGATTTTTCTCTCTCTCTCTCTCTTTGGGATTTTTCTCTCTCTCTGTTTGGGATTTTTCTCTCTCTCTGTTTGGGATTTTTTTCTCTCTCTCTCTTTGGGATTTTTCTCTCTCTCTGTTTGGGATTTCTCTCTCTCTCTGTTTGGGATTTCACTCTCTCTCTGGGATTATTCTCTCTCTCTGTTTGGGATTTCTCTCGCTCTCTCTGTTTGGGATTTTTCTCTCTCTCTGTTTGGGATTTCTCTCTCTCTGTTTGGGATTTTTCTCTCTCTCTGTTTGGGATTTGTCTTTCTCTCTGTTTGGGCTTTTTCTCTCTCTCTGTTTGGGATTTTTCTCTCTCTCTGTGTGGGATTTTTCTCTCTCTCTGTTTGGGATTTTTCTCTCTCTCTGTTTGGGATTTTTCTCTCTCTCTGTATGGGATTTTTTTCTCTCTCTCTCTTTGGGATTTTTCTCTCTCTCTGTTTGGGATTTCTCTCTCTCTCTGTTTGGGATTTCACTCTCTCTCTGGGATTATTCTCTCTCTCTGTTTGGGATTTCTCTCTCTCTCTCTGTTTGGGATTTTTCTCTCTCTCTCTCATTGGGATTTTTCTCTCTCTCTTTTTGGGATTTCTCTCGCTCTCTGTTTGGGATTTTTCTCTCTCTCTCTCTTTGGGGTTTTTCCCTCTCTCTGTTTGCGATTTTTCTCTCTCTCTGTTTGGGATTTTTCTCTCTCTCGCTCTTTGGGTTTTTCCCTCTCTCTGTTTGGGATTTTTCTCTCTCTCTGTTTGGGATTTTTCTCTCTCTCTGTTTGGGATTTTTCTCTCTCACTGTTTGGGATTTTTCTCTCTCTCTGTTTGGGATTTATCTCACTCTCTGTTTGGGATTTTTCTCTCTCAGTTTGGGATTTTTCTCTCTCTCTGTTTGGGATTTTTCTCTCTCTCTGTTTGGGATTTTTCTCACTCTATGTTTGGGATTTTTCTCTCTCTCTGTTTGGGATTATTCTCTCTCTCTGTTTGGGATTTTTCTCTCTCTCTGTTTGGGATTTTTCTCTCTCTCTGTATGGGATTTTTCTCTCTCTCTGTTTGGGATTTTTCTCTCTCTCTGTTTGGGATTTTTCTCTCTCTTTGTTTGGGATTTTTCTCTCTCTCTCTCTTTCGGATTTTTCTCTCTCCCTGGTTGGGATTTTTCTCTCTCTCTATTTGGGATTTTTCTCTCTCTCTGTTTGGGATTTTTCTCTCTCTCTGTTTGGGATTTTTCTCTCTCTGTTTGGGATTTTTCTCTCTCTCTGTTTGGGATTTTTCTCTCTCTCTGTTTGGGATTTTTCACTCTCTCTCTCTTTCGGATTTTTCTCTCTTTCTGTTTGGGATTATTCTCTCTCTCTGTTTGGGATTTTTCTCTCTCTCTGTTTGGGATTTTTCTCTCTCTGTTTGGGATTTTTCTCTCTCTCTGTTTGGGATTTCTCTCTCTCTGTTTGGGATTTCTCTCTCTCTCTGTTTGGGATTTCTCTCTCTCTGTGGGATTTATCTCTCTCTCTGTTTGGGATTTCTCTCCATCTCTCTGTTTGGGATATCTCTCTCTCTCTCTTTGGGGTTTTTCTTTCTCTCTGTTTGGGATTTTTCTCTCTCTCTGCATGTGATTTTTCTCTCTCTCTGTTTGGGATTTTTCTCTCTCTCTGTTTGGGATTATTCTCTCTCTCTGTTTGGGATTTTTCTCTCTCTCTGTTTGGGATTTCTCTCTCTCTCTGTTTGGGATTTTTCTCTCTCTCTGTCTGGGATTTTTCTCTCTCTGTTTGGTATTTTTCTCTCTCTCTGTTTGGGATTTTTCTCTCTCTCTCTGTTTGGGATTTTTCTCTCTCTCTGTTTGGGATTTTTCTCTCACTCTGTTTGAGATTTTTCTCTCTCTCTGTTTAGAATTTTTCTCTCTCTCTGTTTGGGATTATTCTCTCTCTCTGTTTGGGATTTTTCTCTCTCTCTTTGGGATTTTTCTCTCTCTCTGTTTGGGATTTTTCTCTCTCTCTGTTTGGGATTTTTCTCTCTCTCTGTTTGGGATTTTTCTCTCTCTCTGTTTGGGATTTTTCTCTCTCTCTCTTTGGGATTTTTCTCTCTCTCTCTTTGGGATTTTTCTCTCTTTCTGTTTGGGATTTTTCTCTCTCTCTGTTTGGGATTTTTCTCTCTCTGTTTCGGATTTCTCTCTCTCTGTTTGGGATTTTTCTCTCTCTCTGTTTGGGATTTTTCTCTCTCTCTGTTTGGGATTTTTCTCTCTCTCTGTTTGGGATTTTTCTCTCACTCTGTTTGAGATTTTTCTCTCTCTCTGTATAGAATTTTTCTCTCTCTCTGTTTGGGAGTATTCTCTCTCTCTGTTTGGGATTTTTCTCTCTCGCTCTTTGGGATTTTTCTCTCTCTCTCTTTGGGATTTTTCTCTCTCTCTGTTTGGGATTTTTCTCTCTCTCTGTTTGGCATTTTTCTCTCTCTGTTTGGGATTTCTCTCTCTCTGTTTGGGATTATTCACTCTCTCTGTTTGGGATTTTTCTCTCTCTCTGTTTGGGATTTTTTTCTCTCTCTCTGTTTGGGATTTTTCTCTCTCTATGTTTGGGATTTCTCTCTCTCTCTGTTTGGGATTTCACTCTCTCTCTGGGATTATTCTCTCTCTCTGTTTGGGATTTCTCTCGCTCTCTCTGTTTGGGATTATTCTCTCTCTCTGTTTGGGATTTCTCTCTCTCTCTTTGGGATTTTTCTCTCTCTCTGTTTGGGAATTGTCTCTCTCTCTGTTTGGGCTTTTTCTCTCTCTCTGTTTGGGATTTTTCTCTCTCTCTGTTTGGGATTTTTCTCTCTCTCTGTTTGGGGTTTTTCTCTCTCTCTGTTTGGGATTTTTTTCTCTCTCTCTCTCTTTGGGATTTTTCTCTCTCTCTGTTTGGGATTTTTCTCTCTCTCTGTTTGGGATTTTTTTCTCTCTCTCTCTTTGGGATTTTTCTCTCTCTCTGTTTGAGATTTCTCTCTCTCTCTGTTTGGGATTTCACTCTCTCTCTGGGATTATTCTCTCTCTCTGTTTGGGATTTCTCTCTCTCTCTCTGTTTGGGATTTTTCTCTCTCTGTTTGGGATTTTTCACTCTCTCTGTTTGGGATTTTTCTCTCTCTCTGTTTGGGATTTTTCACTCTCTCTCTCTTTCGGATTTTTCTCTCTCTCTGTTTGGGATTTTTCTCTCTCTCTGTATGGGATTTTCTCTCTCTCTGTTTGGGATTTTTCTCTCTCTGTTTGGGATTTTTCTCTCTCTCCGTTTGGGATTTCTCTCTCTCTGTTTGGGATTTTTCTCTCTCTCTGTTTGGGATTTTTCTCTCTCTCTGTTTGGGCTTTTTCTCTCTCTCTGTTTGGGATTTATCTTTCTCTCTGTTTGGGATTTTTCTCTCTCTCTGTTTGGGATTTTTCTCTCTCTCTGTTTGGGCTTTTTCTCTCTCTCTGTTTGGGATTGATCTCTCTCTCTGTTTGGGATTTTTCTCTCTCTCTGTTTGGGATTTTTCTCTCTCTCTGTTTGGGATTTCTCTCTCTCTGTTTGGGATTTTTCTCTCTCTCTGTTTGGGATTTTTCTCTCTCTCTGTTTGGGATTTTTCTCTCTCTCTGTTTGGGATTTTTTTCTCTCTCTCTCTTTGGGATTTTTCTCTCTGTCTGTTTGGGATTTCTCTCTCTCTCTGTTTGGGATTTCACTCTATCTCTGGGATTATTCTCTCTCTCTGTTTGGGATTTCTCTCTCTCTCTCTGTTTGGGATTTTTCTCTCTCTCTGTTTGGGCTATTTCTCTCTCTCTCTGTTTGGGATTTTTCTCTCTCTCTGTTTGGCATTTTTCTCTCTCTGTTTGGGATTTCACTCTCTCTCTGTTTGGGATTATTCTCTCTCTCTGTTTGGGATTTTTCTCTCTCTCTGTTTGGGATTTATCTCTCTCTCTGTTTGGGATTTTTCTCTCTCTCTGCTTGGGATTTTTTTCTCTCTCTCTCTTTGGGATTTTTCTCTCTCTCTGTTTGGGATTTCTCTCTCTCTCTGTTTGGGATTTCTCTCTCTCTGTGGGATTTATCTCTCTCTCTGTTTGGGTTTTCTCTCCATCTCTCTGTTTGGGATTTCTCTCTCTCTCTCTCTTTGGGGTTTTTCTTTCTCTCTGATTGGGATTTTTCTCTCTCTCTGCATGTGATTTTTCTCTCTCTCTGTTTGGGATTTTTCTCTCTCTCTGGGATTTTTCTCTCTATCTGTTTGGGATTTTTCTCTCTCTCTGGGATTTTTCTCTCTCTTTGTTTGGGATTTTTCTCTCTCGCTGTTGGGGAGTATTCTCTCTATCTGTTTGGGATTTTTCTCTCTCTCTGTTTGGGATTTTTCGCTCTCTCTGTTTGGGATTATTCTCTCTCTCTGGGATTTTTCTCTCTCTCTGTTTGGGATTTTTCACTCTCTCTGGGATTTTTCTCTCTCTCTGTTTGGCATTTTTCTCTCTCTGTTTGGGATTTCACTCTCTCTCTGTTTGGGATTATTCTCTCTCTCTGTTTGGGATTTTTCTCTCTCTCTGTTTGGGATTTATCTCTCTCTCTGTTTGGGATTTTTCTCTCTCTCTGCTTGGGATTTTTTTCTCTCTCTCTCTTTGGGATTTTTCTCTCTCTCTGTTTGGGATTTCTCTCTCTCTCTGTTTGGGATTTCTCTCTCTCTGTGGGATTTATCTCTCTCTCTGTTTGGGTTTTCTCTCCATCTCTCTGTTTGGGATTTCTCTCTCTCTCTCTCTTTGGGGTTTTTCTTTCTCTCTGATTGGGATTTTTCTCTCTCTCTGCATGTGATTTTTCTCTCTCTCTGTTTGGGATATTTCTCTCTCTCTGTTTGGAATTTTTCTCTCTCTGTTTAGTATTTTTCTCTCTCTCTGTTTGGGATTTCTCTCTCTCTCTGTTTGGGATTATTCTCCCTCTCTGTTTGGGATTTTTCTCTCTCTCTGTTTGGGATTTTCTCTCTCTCTCTGTTTGGGATTTTTCTTTCTCTCTCTGCTTGGGATTTTTCTCTCTCTCTGTTTGGGATTTTTCTCTTTCTCTGTTTGGAATTTTTCTCTCTCTCTGTTTGGGATTTTTCTCTCTCTCTGTTGGGGATTTTTCTCTCTCTCTGTTTGGGATTTTTCTCTCTCTCTGTCTGGGATTTTTCTCTCTCTGTTTGGTATTTTTCTCTCTCTCTGTTTGGGATTTTTCTCTCTCTCTCTGTTTGGGATTTTTCTCTCTCTCTGTTTGGGATGTTTCTCTCTCTCTGTTTGGGATTTCTCTCTCTCTGTTTGGGATTTTTCTCTCTCTCTGTTTGGGATTTTTCTCTGTGTTTGGGCTTTTTCTCTCTCTCTGTTTGGGATTTTTCTCTCTCTCTGTTTGGGATTATTCTCTCTCTCTGTTTGGGATTTTTCTCTCTCTCTGTTTGGGATTTTTCTCTCTCTCTGTTTGGGATTTATTTCTCTCTCTCTCTTTGGGATTTTTCTCTCTCTCTGTTTGGGATTTCTCTCTCTCTCTGTTTGGGATTTCACTCTCTGTCTGGGATTATTCTCTCTCTCTGTTTGGGATTTCTCTCGCTCTCTCTGTTTGGGATTTTTCTCTCTCTCTGTTTGGGATTTTTCTCTCTCTCTGTTTGGGATTTGTCTTTCTCTCTGTTTGGGCTTTTTCTCTCTCTCTGTTTGGGATTTTTCTCTCTCTCTGTGTGGGATTTTTCTCTCTCTCTGTTTGGGATTTTTCTCTCTCTCTCTCTTTGGGATTTTTCTCTCTCTCTGTTTGGGATTTCTCTCTCTCTCTGTTTGGGATTTCACTCTCTCTCTGGGATTATTCTCTCTCTCTGTTTGGGATTTCTCTCTCTCTCTCTGTTTGGGATTTTTCTCTCTCTCTCTCATTGGGATTTTTCTCTCTCTCTTTTTGGGATTTCTCTCGCTCTCTGTTTGGGATTTTTCTCGCTCTCTCTCTTTGGGGTTTTTCCCTCTCTCTGTTTGCGATTTTTCTCTCTCTCTGTTTGGGATTTTTCTCTCTCTCTCTCTTTGGGTTTTTCCCTCTCTCTGTTTGGGATTTTTCTCTCTCTCTGTTTGGGATTTTTCTCTCTCTCTGTTTGGGATTTTTCTCTCTCACTGTTTGGGATTTTTCTCTCTCTCTGTTTGGGATTTATCTCACTCTCTGTTTGGGATTTTTCTCTCTCAGTTTGGGATTTTTCTCTCTCTCTGTTTGGGATTTTTATCTCTCTCTGTTTGGGATTTTTCTCACTCTATGTTTGGGATTTTTCTCTCTCTCTGTTTGGGATTATTCTCTCTCTCTGTTTGGGATTTTTCTCTCTCTCTGTTTGGGATTTTTCTCTCTCTCTGTATGGGATTTTTCTCTCTCTCTGTTTGGGATTTTTCTCTCTCTCTGTTTGGGATTTTTCTCTCTCTTTGTTTGGGATTTTTCTCTCTCTCTCTCTTTCGGATTTTTCTCTCTCTCTGTTTGGGATTTTTCTCCCTCACTGTTTGGGATCTTTCTCTCTCTCTGTTTGGGATTTATCTCACTCTCTGTTTGGGATTTTTCTCTCTCTGTTTGGGATTTTTCTCTCTCTCTGTTTGGGATTTTTCTCTCTCTCTGTTTGGGATTTTTCACTCTCTCTCTCTTTCGGATTTTTCTCTCTTTCTGTTTGGGATTATTCTCTCTCTCTGTTTGGGATTTTTCTCTCTCTCTGTTTGGGATTTTTCTCTCTCTGTTTGGGATTTTTCTCTCTCTCTGTTTGGGATTTCTCTCTCTCTGTTTGGGATTTCTCTCTCTCTCTCTCTTTGGGTTTTTCCCTCTCTCTGTTTGGGATTTTTCTCTCTCTCTCTGTTTGGGATTTTTCTCTCTCTCTGTTTGGGATTTTTCTCTCACTCTGTTTGAGATTTTTCTCTCTCTCTGTTTAGAATTTTTCTCTCTCTCTGTTTGGGATTATTCTCTCTCTCTGTTTGGGATTTTTCTCTCTCTCTTTGGGATTTTTCTCTCTCTCTGTTTGGGATTTTTCTCTCTCTCTGTTTGGGATTTTTCTCTCTCTCTGTTTGGGATTTTTCTCTCTCTCTGTTTGGGATTTTTCTCTCTCTCTCTTTGGGATTTTTCTCTCTCTCTCTTTGGGATTTTTCTCTCTTTCTGTTTGGGATTTTTCTCTCTCTCTGTTTGGGATTTTTCTCTCTCTGTTTCGGATTTCTCTCTCTCTGTTTGGGATTTTTCTCTCTCTCTGTTTGGGATTTTTCTCTCTCTCTGTTTGGGATTTTTCTCTCACTCTGTTTGAGATTTTTCTCTCTCTCTGTATAGAATTTTTCTCTCTCTCTGTTTGGGATTATTCTCTCTCTCTGTTTGGGATTTTTCTCTCTCGCTCTTTGGGATTTTTCTCTCTCTCTCTTTGGGATTTTTCTCTCTCTCTGTTTGGGATTTTTCTCTCTCTCTGTTTGGCATTTTTCTCTCTCTGTTTGGGATTTCTCTCTCTCTGTTTGGGATTATTCTCTCTCTCTGTTTGGGATTTTTCTCTCTCTCTGTTTGGGATTTTTTTCTCTCTCTCTGTTTGGGATTTTTCTCTCTCTATGTTTGGGATTTCTCTCTCTCTCTGTTTGGGATTTCACTCTCTCTCTGGGATTATTCTCTCTCTCTGTTTGGGATTTCTCTCGCTCTCTCTGTTTGGGATTATTCTCTCTCTCTGTTTGGGATTTCTCTCTCTCTCTTTGGGATTTTTCTCTCTCTCTGTTTGGGAATTGTCTCTCTCTCTGTTTGGGCTTTTTCTCTCTCTCTGTTTGGGATTTTTCTCTCTCTCTGTTTGGGATTTTTCTCTCTCTCTGTTTGGGATTTTTCTCTCTCTCTGTTTGGGATTTTTTTCTCTCTCTCTCTCTTTGGGATTTTTCTCTCTCTCTGTTTGGGATTTTTCTCTCTCTCTGTTTGGGATTTTTTTCTCTCTCTCTCTTTGGGATTTTTCTCTCTCTCTGTTTGGGATTTCTCTCTCTCTCTGTTTGGGATTTCACTCTCTCTCTGGGATTATTCTCTCTCTCTGTTTGGGATTTCTCTCTCTCTCTCTGTTTGGGATTTTTCTCTCTCTGTTTGGGATTTTTCTCTCTTTCTGTTTGGGATTTTTCTCTCTCTCTGTTTGGGATTTTTCACTCTCTCTCTCTTTCGGATTTTTCTCTCTCTCTGTTTGGGATTTTTCTCTCTCTCTGTATGGGATTTTTCTCTCTCTCTGTTTGGGATTTTTCTCTCTCTGTTTGGGATTTTTCTCTCTCTCTGTTTGGGATTTCTCTCTCTCTGTTTGGGATTTTTCTCTCTCTCTGTTTGGGATTTCTCTCTCTCTGTTTGGGCTTTTTCTCTCTCTCTGTTTGGGATTTATCTTTCTCTCTGTTTGGGATTTTTCTCTCTCTCTGTTTGGGATTTTTCTCTCTCTCTGTTTGGGATTTCTCTCTCTCTCTGTTTGGGATTTTTTTCTCTCTCTGTTTGGGCTTTTTCTCTCTCTCTGTTTGGGATTGATCTCTCTCTCTGTTTGGGATTTTTCTCTCTCTCTGTTTGGGATTTTTCTCTCTCTCTGTTTGGGATTTCTCTCTCTCTGTTTGGGATTTTTCTCTCTCTCTGTTTGGGATTTTTCTCTCTCTCTGTTTGGGATTTTTCTCTCTCTCTGTTTGGGATTTTTTTCTCTCTCTCTCTTTGGGATTTTTCTCTCTGTCTGTTTGGGATTTCTCTCTCTCTCTGTTTGGGATTTCACTCTATCTCTGGGATTATTCTCTCTCTCTGTTTGGGATTTCTCTCTCTCTCTCTGTTTGGGATTTTTCTCTCTCTCTGTTTGGGATTTCTCTCTCTCTGTTTGGGATTTTTCTCTCTCTCTGTTTGGGATTTTTCTCTCTCTCTGTTTGGGCTTTTTCTCTCTCTCTGTTTGGGACTTTTCTCTCTCTCTGTTTGGGATTTTTCTCTCTCTGTGTTTGGGATTTTTCTCTCTCTCTGTTTGGGATTTTTCTCTCTCTCTGTTTGGGATTTTTCTCTCTCACTGTTTGGGATTTTTCTCTCTCTCTGTTTAGGATTTATCTCACTCTCTGTTTGGGATTTTTCTCTCTCAGTTTGGGATTTTTCTCTCTCTCTGTTTGGGATTTTTCTCTCTCTCTGTTTGGGATTTTTCTCACTCTCTGTTTGGGATTTTTCTCTCTCTCTGTTTGGGATTATTCTCTCTCTCTGTTTGGGATTTTTCTCTCTCTCTGTTTGGGATTTTTCTCTGTCTCTGTTTGGGATTTTTCTCTCTCTCTGTTTTGGATTTTTCACTCTCTCTGTTTGGGATTTTTCTCTCTCTCTGTTTGGGATTTTTCTCTCTCTCTCTCTTTCGAATTTTTCTCTCTCCCTGGTTGGGATTTTTCTCTCTCTCTATTTGGGATTTTTCTCTCTCCCTGTTTGGGATTTTTCTCTTTCTCTGTTTGGGATTTTTCTCTCTCTGTTTGGGATTTTTCCCTCTCTCTGTTTGGGATTTTTCTCTCTCTCTGTTTGGGATTTTTCACTCTCTCTCTCTTTCGGATTTTTCTCTCTCTCTGTTTGGGATTATTCTCTCTCTCTGTTTGGGATTTTTCACTCTCTCCCTCTTTCGGATTTTTCTCTCTCCCTGGTTGGGATTTTTCTCTCTCTCTGTTTCGGCTTTTTCTCTCTCTCTCTGTTTGGGATTTTACTCTCTCTCTGTTTGGCATTTTTCTCTCTCTGTTTGGGATTTCTCTCTCTCTCTGTTTGGGATTTTTCTCTCTCTCTGTTTGGGATTTTTCTCTCTCTCTGTTTGGGATTTTTCTCTCTCACTGTTTGGGATTTTTCTCTCTCTGCTTGGGATTTTTCTCTCTCTCTCTCTTTGGGATTTTTCTCTCTCTCTGTTTGGGATTTCTCTCTCTCTCTGGGATTTATCTCTCTCTCTTTTTGGGATTTCTCTCCCTCTCTCTGTTTGGGATTTTTCTCTCTCTCTCTATTTGGGATTTTTCTCTCTCTCTGTTTGGGATTTTTATCTCTCTCTGTTTGGGGTTTTTCTCTCTCTTTGTTTGGGATTTTTCTCTCTCTCTGCTTGGGATTTTTTTCTCTCTCTCTCTTTCGGAGTTTTCTCTCTCTCTGTTTGGGATTTCTCTCTCTGTCTGTTTGGGATTTTTCTCCCTCGCTGTTTGGGATTTTTCTCTCTTTCTGTTTGGGATTTTTCTCTCTCTCTGTTTGGGATTTCTCTCCCTCTCGCTGTTTGGGACTTTTCTCTCTATCTCTCTTTGGGATTTTTCTCTCTCTCTGTTTGGGATTTCTCTCTCTCTCTGTTTGGGATTTATCTCTCTCTCTGTTTGGGATTTTTCTCTCTCTCTGTTTGGGATTTTTCTCTCTGTTTGGGATTTATCTCTCTATCTGTTTGGGATTTTTTTCTCTCTCTCTCTTTGGGATTGTTCTCTCTCTCTGTTTGGGATTTCTCTCTCTCTCTGTTTGGGATTTCACTCTCTCCCTGGGATTATTCTCTCTCTCTGTTTGGGATTTCTCTCTCTCTCTCTGTTAGGGATTATTCTCTCTCTCTCTCTTTGGGATTTTTCTCTCTCTCTCTCTTTGGGGTTTTTCCCTCTCTCTGTTTGCGATTTTTCTCTCTCTCTGTTTGGGATTTGTCTCTCTCTCACTCTTTGGGTTTTTCCCTCTCTCAGTTTGGGATATTTCTCTCTCTCTGTTTGGGATTTCTCTCTCTCTCTGTTTTGGATTTTTCTCTCTCTCTGTTTGGGATTTTTCTCTCTCACTGTTTGGCATTGTTCTTTCTCTCTGTTAGGGATTTATCTCTCTCTCTGTTTGGGATTTTTCTCTCTCTCTGTTTGGGATTATTCTCACTCTCTCTCTGGGATTATTCTCTCTCTCTGTTTGGGATTTCTCTCTCTCTCTCTGTTTGGGATTTTTCTCTCTCTCTCTCTTTGGGATTTTTCTCTCTTTCTTTTTGGGATTTCTCTCGCTCTCTGTTTGGGATTTTTCTCTCTCTCTCTCTTTGGGGTTTTTCCCTCTCTCTGTTTGCGGTTTTTCTCTCTCTCTGTTTGGGATTTTTCTCTCTCTCTCTCTTTGGGTTTTTCCCTCTCTCTGTTTGGGATTTTTCTCTCTCTCTGTTTGGGATTTTTCTCTCTCACTGTTTGGGATTTTTCTATCTCTCTGTTTGGGATTTATCTCACTCTCTGTTTGGGATTTTTCTCTCTCAGTTTGGGATTTTTCTCTCTCTCTGTTTGGGATTTTTCTCTCTCTCTATTTGGGATTTTTCTCACTCTCTGTTTGGTATTTTTCTCTCTCTCTGTTTGGGATTATTCTCTCTCTCTGTTTGGGATTTTTCTCTCTCTCTGTTTGGGATTTTTCTCTGTCTCTGTTTGGGATTTTTCTCTCTCTCTGTTTGGGATTTTTCTCTCTCTCTGTTTGGGATTTTTCTCTCTCTTTGTTTGGGATTTTTCTCTCTCTCTCTCTTTCGGATTTTTCTCTCTCCCTGGTTGGGATTTTTCTCTCTCTCTATTTGGGATTTTTCTCTCTCTCTTTTTGGGATTTTTCTCTCTCTCTGTTTGGGATTTTTCTCTCTCTGTTTGCGATTTTTCTCTCTCTCTGTTTGGGATTTTTCTCTCTCTCTGTTTGGGATTTTTCACTCTCTCTCTCTTTCGGATTTTTCTCTCTCTCTGTTTGGGATTTTTCTCTCTCTCTGTTTGGGATTTCTCTCCATCTCTCTGTTTGGGATTTCTCTCTCTCTCTCTCTTTAGGGTTTTTCTTTCTCTCTGTTTGGGATTTTTCTCTCTCTCTGCATGTGATTTTTCTCTCTCTCTGTTTGGGATTTTTCTCTATCTCTGTTTGGAATTTTTCTCTCTCTGTTTGGGATTTTTCTCTCTCTCTGTTTGGGATTTCTCTCTCTCTCTGTTTGGGATTATTCTCCCTCTCTTTTTGGGATTTTTCTCTCTCTCTGTTTGGGATTTCTCTCTCTCTCTGTTTGGGATTTTTCTTTCTCTCTCTGCTTGGGATTTTTCTCTCTCTCTGTTTGGGATTTTTCTCTCTCTCTGTTTGGGATTTTTCTCTCTCTCTGTTTGGGATTTTTCTCTTTCTCTGTTTGGGATTTTTCTCTCTCTCTGTTTGGGATATTTCTCTCTCTCTGTTTGGGATTTTTCTCTCTCTCTGATTGGGATTTTTCTCTCTCTCTGTCTGGGATTTTTCTCTCTCTGTTTGGTATTTTTCTCTCTCTCTGTTTGGGATTTTTCTCTCTCTCTCTGTTTGGGATTTTTCTCTCTCTCTGTTTGGGATTTTTCTCTCACTCTGTTTGAGATATTTCTCTCTCTCTGTTTAGAATTTTTCTCTCTCTCTGTTTGGGATTATTCTCTCTCTCTGTTTGGGATTTTTCTCTCTCTCTTTGGGATTTTTCTCTCTCTCTGTTTGGGATTTTTCTCTCTCTCTGTTTGGGATTTTTCTCTCTCTCTGTTTGGGATTTTTCTCTCTCTCTCTTTGGGATTTTTCTCTCTCTCTCTTTGGGATTTTTCTCTCTCTCTGTTTGGGATTTTTCTCTCTCTCTGTTTGGGATTTTTCTCTCTCTGTTTCGGATTTCTCTCTCTCTGTTTGGGATTTTTCTCTCTCTCTGTTTGGGATTTTTCTCTCTCTCTGTTTGGGATTTTTCTCTCTCTCTGTTTGGGATTTTTCTCTCACTCTGTTTGAGATTTTTCACTCTCTCTGTTTAGAATTTTTCTCTCTCTCTGTTTGGGATTATTCTCTCTCTCTGTTTGGAATTTTTCTCTCTCTCTCTTTGGGATTTTTCTCTCTCTCTGTTTGGGATTTTTCTCTCTCTCTGTTTGGGATTTTTCTCTCTCTGTTTGGGATTTCTCTCTCTCTGTTTGGGATTTTTCTCTCTCTCTGTTTGGGATTTTTCTCTCTCTCTGTTTGGGCTTTTTCTCTCTCTCTGTTTGGGATTTATCTCTCTCTCTGTTTGGGATTTTTCTCTCTCTCTGTTTGGGATTTCTCTCTCTCTGTTTGGGATTTTTCTCTCTCTCTGTTTGGGATTTTTCTCTCTCTCTGTTTGGGCTTTTTCTCTCTCTCTGTTTGGGATTTTTCTCTCTCTCTGTTTGGGATTTTTCTCTCTCTCTCTTTGGGATTTTTCTCTCTCTCTGTTTGGGATTTTTCTCTCTCTCTGTTTGGGATTTATTTCTCTCTCTCTCTTTGGGATTTTTCTCTCCCTCTGTTTGGGATTTCTCTCTCTCTCTGTTTGGGATTTCACTCTCTCTCTGGGATTATTCTCTCTCTCTGTTTGGGATTTCTCTCGCTCTCTCTGTTTGGGATTTTTCTCTCTCTCTGTTTGGGATTTCTCTCTCTCTGTTTGGGATTTTTCTCTCTCTCTGTTTGGGATTTGTCTCTCTCTCTGTTTGGGCTTTTTCTCTCTCTCTGTTTGGGATTTTTCTCTCTCTCTGTTTGGGATTTTTCTCTCTCTCTGTTTGGGATTTTTCTCACTCCCTGTTTGGGATTTTTTTCTCTCTCTCTCTCTTTGGGATTTTTCTCTCTCTCTGTTTGGGATTTTTCTCTCTCTCTGTTTGGGATTTTTCTCTCTCTCTGTTTGGGATTTCTCTCTCTCTCTGTTTGGGATTTCACTCTCTCTCTGGGATTATTCTCTCTCTCTGTTTGGGATTTCTCTCTCTCTCTCTGTTTGGGATTTATCTCTCTCTCTCTCTTTGGGATTTTTCTCTCTCTCTTTTTGGGATTTCTCTCGCTCTCTGTTTGGGATTTTTCTCTCTCTCTCTCTTTGGGGTTTTTCCCTCTCTCTGTTTGCGATTTTTCTCTCTCTCTGTTTGGGATTTTTCTCTCTCTCTCTCTTTGGGTTTTTCCCTCTCTCTGTTTGGGATTTATCTCTCTCTCTGTTTGGGATTTTTCTCTCTCTCTGTTTGGGATTTTTCTCTCTCACTGTTTGGGATTTTTCTCTCTCTCTGTTTGGAATTTATCTCACTCTCTGTTTGGGATTTTTCTCTCTCAGTTTGGGATTTTTCTCTCTCTCTATTTGGGATTTTTCTCTCTCTCTGTTTGGGATTTTTCTCACTCTCTGTTTGGGATTTTTCTCTCTCTCTGTTTGGGATTATTCTCTCTCTCTGTTTGGGATTTTTCTCTCTCTCTGTTTGGGATTTTTCTCTCTCACTGTTTAGGATTTTTCTCTCTCTCTGTTTGGGATTTTTCTCTCTCACTGTTTGGGATTTTTCTCTCTCTCTGTTTGGGATTTATCTCACTCTCTGTTTGGGATTTTTCTCTCTCAGTTTGGGATTTTTCTCTCTCTCTGTTTGGGATTTTTGTCTCTCTCTGTTTGGGATTTTTCTCACTCTCTGTTTGGGATTTTTCTCTCTCTCTGTTTGGGATTATTCTCTCTCTCTGTTTGGGATTTTTCTCTCTCTCTGTTTGGGATTTTTCTCTCTCTCTGTTTGGGATTTTTCTCTCTCTCTGTTTGGGATTTTTCTCTCTCTCTGTTTGGGCTTTTGCTCTCTCTCTCTTTGGGATTTATCACTCTCTCTGTTTGGGATTTTTCTCTCTCACTGTTTGGGATTTTTCTCTCTCTCTGTTTGGGATTTCTCTCTCTCTCTGTTTGGGATTTTTCTCTCTCTCTGTTTGGGCTTTTTCTCTCTCTCTGTTTGGGATTTATCTCTCTCTCTGTTTGGGATTTTTCTCTCTCTCTGTTTGGGATTTTTCTCTCTCTCTGTTTGGGATTTCTCTCTCTCTGTTTGGGATTTTTCTCTCTCTCTGTTTGGGATTTTTCTCTCTCTCTGTTTGGGATTTTTCTCTCTCTCTGTTTGGGATTTTTTTCTCTCTCTCTCTTTGGGATTTTTCTCTCTCTCTGTTTGGGATTTCTCTCTCTCTCTGTTTGGGATTTCACTCTCTCTCTGGGATTATTCTCTCTCTCTGTTTGGGATTTCTCTCTCTCTCTCTGTTTGGCATTTTTCTCTCTCTCTGTTTGGGATTTCTCTCTCTCTGTTTGGGATTTTTCTCTCTCTCTGTTTGGGATTTTTCTCTCTCTCTGTTTGGGCTTTTTCTCTCTCTCTGTTTGGGACTTTTCTCTCTCTCTGTTTGGGATTTTTCTCTCTCTCTGTTTGGGATTTTTTTCTCTCTCTCTCTCTTTGGGATTATTCTCTCTCTCTGTTTGGGATTTTTCTCTCTCTCTGTTTGGGATTTTTTCTCTCTCTCTCTTTGGGATTTTTCTCTCTCTCTGTTTGGGATTTCTCTCTCTCTCTGTTTGGGATTTCACTCTCTCTCTGGGATTATTCTCTCTCTCTGTTTGGGATTTCTCTCTCTCTCTCTGTTTGGGATTTTTCTCTCTCTCTCTCTTTGGGATTTTTCTCTCTCTCTTTTTGGGATTTCTCTCCCTCTCTGTTTGGGACTTTTCTCTCTCTCTCTCTTTGGGTTTTTTCCCTCTCTCTGTTTGCGATTTTTCTCTCTCTCTGTTTGGGATTTTTCTCTCTCTCTTTGGGTTTTTCCCTCTCTCTTTTTGGGATTTTTCTCTCTCTCTGTTTGGGATTTTTCTCTCTCTCTGTTTGGGATTTTTCTCTCTCACTGTTTGGGATTTTTCTCTCTCTCTGTTTGGGATTTATCTCACTCTCTGTTTGGGATTTTTCTCTCTCTCTCTCTTTGGGTTTTTCCCTCTCTCTGTTTGGGATTTTTCTCTCTCTCTGTTTGGGATTTTTCTCTCTCTCTGTTTGGGATTTTTCTCTCTCACTGTTTGGGATTTTTCTCTCTCTCTGTTTGGGATTTATCTCACTCTCTGTTTGGGATTTTTCTCTCTCAGTTTGGGATTTTTCTCTCTCTCTGTTTGGGATTTTTCTCTCTCTCTGTTTGGGATTTTTCTCACTCTCTGTTTGGGATTTTTCTCTCTCTCTGTTTGGGATTTATCTCTCTCTCTGTTTGGGATTTTTCTCTGTCTCTGTTTGGGATTTTTCTCTCTCTCTGTTTGGGCTTTTTCTCTCTCTCTGTTTGGGATTTTTCTCTCTCTCTCTGTTTCGGATTTTTCTCTCTCCCTGGTTGGGATTTTTCTCTCTCTCTGTTTGGGATTTTTCTCTCTCTCTGTTTGGGATTTTTCTCTCTCTCTGTTTGGGATTTTTCTCTCTCTGTTTGGGATTTTTCTCATCTCTGTTTGGGATTTTTCTCCCTCTCTGTTTGGGATTTTTCACTCTCTCTCTCTTTCGGATTTTTCTCTCTCCCTGGTTGGGATTTTTCTCTCTCTCTGTTTGGGGATTTTCTCTCTCTCTGGGATTTTTCTCTCTCTCTTTGGGATGTTTCTCTCACTGTTTGGGATTTTTCTCTCTCTCTGTTTGGGATTTTTCTCTCTCTCTGTTTGGGATTATTCACTCTCTCTTTCGGATTTTTTTCTCTCCATGGTTGGGATTTTTCTCTCTCTCTGTATGGCATTTTTCTCTCTCTCTGTTTGGGATTTTTCTCACTCTGGGATTTTTCTCTCTCTCTGTTTGGGATTTTTCTCTCTCTCTGTTTGGGATTTTTCTCTCTCTCTGTTTGGGATTTTTCTCACTCTGTTTGGGATTTTTCTCTTTCTCTGTTTGGGATTTTTCTCTCTCTCTGTTTGGGATTTTTCTCTCTCTCTGTTTGGGATTTCTCTGTCTCTCTGTTTGGGATTTTTCTCTCTCTCTGTTTGCGATTTTTCTCTCTCTCTGTTTGGGATTTTTCTCTCTCTCTGTTTGGGATTTTTCTCTCTCTCTGGGATTTTTCTCTCTCTCTGTTTGGGATTTATTTCTCTCTCTGTTTGGGATTTTTCTCTCTCTCTGTTTGGGATTTTTCTCTCTCTCTGTTTGGGATTTTTATCTCTCTGTTTGCGATTTTTCTCTCTCTCTGTTTGGGATTTTTCTCTCTCTCTCTTTGGGATTTTTCTCTATCTCTGTTTGGGATTTTTCTCTCTCTCTGTTTGGGAATTTTCTCTCTCTCGGTTTGGGATTTTTCTCTCTCTCTGTTTGAGATTTTTCTCTATCTCTGTTTGGGATTTTTCTCTCTCTCTGTTTGAGATTTTTCTCTCTCTCTGTTTGGTTTTTTTTCTCTCTCTGTTTGGGATTTTTCTCTCTCTCTGTCTGGGATTTTTCTCCTTCTCTGTATGGGATTTTTCTCTCTGTGTTTGGGATTTTTCTCTCTCTCTATTTGGGATTTTTCTCTCTCTCTGTTTGGGATTTTTCTCTCTCTCTGTTTGGGATTATTCTCTCTCACTGCTTGGAATTTTTCTCACTCTCTGCTTGGGATTTATCTCTCTCTCTGTTTGGGATTTTTATCTCTCTCTGTTTGGGATTTATCTCTCTCTCTGTTTGGGATTTATCTCTCCCTCTGTTTTGGATTTTTCTCTCTCTCTGTTTGGGATTTTTCTCACTCTCTGTTTGGGATTTTTCTCTCTCTCTGTTTGGGATTTCTCTCTCTCTTTGTTTGGGATTTTTCTCTCTCTCTGTTTCGGCTTTTTCTCTCTCTCTCTGTTTGGGATTTTTCTCTCTCTCTGTTTGGCATTTTTCTCTCTCTCTTTGGGATTTCTCTCTCTCTCTGTTTGGGATTTTTCTCTCTCTCTGTTTGGGATTTTTCTCTCTCTCTGTTTGGGATTTTTCTCTCTCACTGTTTGGGATTTTTCTCTCCCTGCTTGGGATTTTTTTCTCTCTATCTCCTTGGGATTTTTCTCTCTCTCTGTTTGGGATTTCTCTCTCTCTCTGTTTGGGATTTCTCTCTCTCTCTCTGGGATTTTTCTCTCTCTCTTTTTGGGATTTCTCTCCCTCTCTCTGTTTGGGATTTTTCTCTCTCTCTCTATTTGGGATTTTTCTCTCTCTCTGTTTGGGATTTCTCTCGCTCTCTGTTTGGGATTTCTCTCTCTCTCTCTCTTTGGGGTTTTTGTCTCTCTCTGTTTGGGATTTTTCTCTCTCTCTGTTTGGGATTTTTCTCTCTCTCTGTTTGGGATTTTTCTCTCTCTCTGTTTGGGATTTTTCTCTCTCTGTTTGGGATTTTTCTCTCTCTCTGTTTGGGATTTCTCTCTCTCTCTGTTTGGGATTTTTCTCCCTCCCTGTTTGGGATTTTTCTCTCTCTCTGTTTGGGATTTCTCTCGCTCTCTGTTTTGGATTTTTCTTTCTCTCTCTGTTTGGGATTTTTCTCTCTCTCTGTTTGGGACTTTTCTCTCTCTCTGTTTGGGATTTATCTCTCTCTCTCTCTGGGATTTATCTCTCTCTTATTGAGATTTTTCTCTCTCTCTGTTTGGGATTTTTCTCTCTCTCTGTTTGGAATTTTTCCCTCTCTCTGTTTGGGATTTTTCTCTCTCTCTGTTTGGGATTTTTCTCTCTCTCTGGGATTTCTCTCTCTCTCTGTTTGGGTTTTTTCTCTCTCTCTCTTTGGGCTTTTTCTCTCTCTCTCTGTTTGGGATTTTTCTCTCTCTCTGTTTGGCATTTTTCTCTCTCTGTTTGGGATTTCACTCTCTCTCTGTTTGGGAATATTTTCTCTCTCTGTTTGGGATTTTTCTCTCTCTCTGTTTGGGGTTTTTCTCTCTCTCTGTTTGGGATTTTTCTCTCTCTCTGCTTGGGATTTTTTTCTCTCTCTCTCTTTGGGATTTTTCTCTCTCTCTGTTTGGGATTTCTCTCTCTCTCTGTTTGGGATTTCTCTCTCTCTGTGGGATTTTTCTCTCTCTTTGTTTGGGATTTCTCTCCCTCTCTCTGTTTGGGACATTTCTCTCTATCTCTTTTTGGGATTTTTCTCTCTCTCTGCTTGGGATTTGTCTCTCTCTCTGTTTGGGATTTCACTCTCTCTCTGTTTGGGAATATTTTCTCTCTCTGTTTGGGATTTTTCTCTCTCTCTGTTTGGGGTTTTTCTCTCTCTCTGTTTGGGATTTTTCTCTCTCTCTGCTTGGGATTTTTTTCTCTCTCTCTCTTTGGGATTTTTCTCTCTCTCTGTTTGGGATTTCTCTCTCTCTCTGTTTGGGATTTCTCTCTCTCTGTGGGATTTTTCTCTCTCTTTGTTTGGGATTTCTCTCCCTCTCTCTGTTTGGGACATTTCTCTCTATCTCTTTTTGGGATTTTTCTCTCTCTCTGCTTGGGATTTGTCTCTCTCTCTGTTTGGGATTTCTCTCTCTCTCTCTCATTGGGGTTTTTCTCTCTTTCTGTTTGGGATTTTTCTTCCTCTCTGCATGTGATTTTTCTCTCTCTCTGTTTGGGATTTTTCTCTCTCTCTGTTTGGGATTTCTCTCTCTCTCTGTTTGGGATTTTTCTCCCTCTCTGTTTGGGATTTTTCTCTCTCTCTGTTTGGGATTTTTCTCTCTTTCTGTTTGGGATTTTTCTCTCTCTCTGTTTGGGATTTTTCTCTCTCTCTGGGATTTCTCTCTCTCTCTGTTTGGTTTTTTTCTCTCTCTCTGTTAGGTCTTTTTCTCTCTCTCTCTGTTTGGGATTTTTCTCTCTCTCTGTTTGGCATTTTTCTCTCTCTGTTTGGGATTTCACTCTCTCTCTGTTTGGGATTATTTTCTCTCACTGTTTGGGATTTTTCTCTCTCTCTGTTTGGGGTTTTTCTCTCTCTCTGTTTGGGATTTTTCTCTCTCTCTGCTTGGGATTTTTTTCTCTCTCTTCGGGATTTTTCTCTCTCTCTGTTTGGGATTTCTCTCTCTCTCTGTTTGGGATTTCTCTCTCTCTGTGGGATTTTTCTCTCTCTCTGTTTGGGATTTCTCTCCCTCTCTCTGTTTGGGACTTTTCTCTCTATCTCTCTTTGGGATTTTTCTCTCTCTCTGTTTGGGATTTGTCTCGCTCTCTGTTTGGGATTTCTCTCTCTCTCTCTGTCTGGGATTTTTCACTCTCAGTTTGGGATTTTTCTCTCTCTCTGTTTGGGATTTTTCTCTCTCTCTGTTTGTGATTTTTCTCTCTCTCTGTTTGGGATTTCTCTCTCTGTCTGTTTGGGATGTTTCTCTCTCTCACTGTTTGGGATTTTTCTCTCTCTCTGTTTGGATTTTTCTCTCTCTCTGTCTGGGATTTTTCTCTCTCTGTTTGGGATTTTTCTCTCTCTCTGTTTGGGATTTTTCTCTCTCTCTGTTTGGGATTTTTCTCCCTCTCTGTTTGGGATTTTTCTCTCTCTCTGTTTGGGATTTCTCTCTCTCTCTGTTTGGGATTATTCTCTCTCTCTGTTTGGGATTTTTCTCTCTCTCTGTTTGGGATTTTTCTCTCTTTCTGTTTGGGATTTTTCTCTCTCTCTGTTTGGGATTTTTCTCTCTCTCTGGGATTTCTCTCTCTCTCTGTTTGGTTTTTTTCTCTCTCTCTGTTAGGTCTTTTTCTCTCTCTCTCTGTTTGGGATTTTTCTCTCTCTCTGTTTGGCATTTTTCTCTCTCTGTTTGGGATTTCACTCTCTCTCTGTTTGGGATTATTTTCTCTCTCTGTTTGGGATTTTTCTCTCTCTCTGTTTAGGGTTTTTCTCTCTCTCTGTTTGGGATTTTTCTCTCTCTCTGCTTGGGATTTTTTTCTCTCTCTTCGGGATTTTTCTCTCTCTCTGTTTGGGATTTCTCTCTCTCTCTGTTTGGGATTTCTCTCTCTCTGTGGGATTTTTCACTCTCTCTGTTTGGGATTTCTCTCCCTCTCTATGTTTGGGACTTTTCTCTCTATCTCTCTTTGGGATTTTTCTCTCTCTCTGTTTGGGATTTGTCTCGCTCTCTGTTTGGGATTTCTCTCTCTCTCTCTGTCTGGGATTTTTCACTCTCAGTTTGGGATTTTTCTCTCTCTCTGTTTGGGATTTTTCTCTCTCTCTGTTTGGGATTTTTCTCTCTCTCTGTTTGGGATTTCTCTCTCTGTCTGTTTGGGATGTTTCTCTCTCACACTGTTTGGGATTTTTCTCTTTCTCTGTCTGGGATTTTTCTCTGTCTCTGTTTGGGATTTTTCTCTCTCTCTGTTTGGGATTTTTCTCTCTCTCTGTTAGGGATTTATCTCTCTCTCTGTGTGGGATTTTTAACTCTCTCTCTTTGGGATTTTTCTCTCTCTCTGTTTGGGATTTTTCTCTCTCTCTGTTTGGGATTTTTCTCTCTCTCTGTCTGGGATTTTTCTCTCTCTGTTTAGGATTTTTCTCTCTCTCTGTTTGGGATTTTTCTCTCTCTCTCTTTGGGATTTTTCTCTCTCTCTGTATGGGATTTTTCTCTCTCTCTGTATGGGATTTTTCTCTCTCTCTCTTTGGGATTTTTCTCTCTCTCTGTATGGGATTTTTCTCTCTCTCTGTTTGGGATTTATCTCTCTCTCTGTTTGGGATTTTTCTCTCTCTCTGTGTGGGATTTTTCTCACTCTCTGTTTGGGATTTTTCTCTATCTCTGTTTGGGATATTTCTCTCTCTGTTTGGGATTTTTGTCTCTCTCTGTTTGGGATTTTTCTCTCTCTCTGTATGGGATTTTTCTCTCTCTCTGTTTGGGATTTTTCTCTCTCTCTGTTTGGGATTTTTCTCTCTCTCTGTTTGGGATTTTCTCTCTCTCTCTGTTCGGGATTTTACTCTCTCTCTGCATGGGATTTTTCTCTCTCTCTGTTTGGGATTTTTCTGTTTCTCTGGGATTTTTCTCTCTCTCTTTTTGGGATTTTTCTCTCTCACTGTTTGGGATTTTTCACTCTCTCTGTTTGGGATTTTTCTCTCTCTCTGTTTGGTATTTTTTTCTCTCTCTCATTGGGATTTTTCTCTCTCTCTGTTTGGGATTTCTCTCTCTCTCTCTGTTTGGGATTATTCTCTCTCTCTCTGTTTGGGATTTTTCTCTCTCTCTGTTTGGGATATTTCTCTCTGTCTGGGATTTTTCTCTCTCTGTTTAGGATTTTTCTCTCTCTCTGTTTGGGATTTTTCTCTCTCTCTCTTTGGGATTTTTCTCTCTCTCTGTTTGGGATTTTTCTCTCTCTCTGATTGGGGTTTTTCTCTCTCTCTGTTTGGGATTTTTCTCTCTCTCTGTTTGGGATTTTTCGCTCTCTGTTTGGGATTTTTCTCTCTCTCTGTTTGGGATTTCTCTCTCTCTCTCTTTGGGATTTTTCTCCCTCTCTGTTTGGGATATTTCTATCTCTCTGTTTGGGATTTCTCTCTCTCTCTGTTTGGGATTTTACTTTCTCTCTCTGTTTGGGATTTTTCTCTCTCTCTGTTTGGGATTTTTCTCTCTCTCTGTTTGGGATTAATCTCTCTCTCTGTTTGGGATTTCTCTCTCTCTCCGTTTGGGATTTTTCTCTCTGTCTGTTTGGGATTTTTCTCTCTCTCTGTCAGGAATTTTTCTCTCTCTGTTTGGGATTTTTCTCTCTCTCTGTTGGGGATTATTCTCTCTCTCTGATTGGGATTTTTCTCTCTCTCTGTTTGGGATTTTTCTCTCACTTTGTTTGGGATTTTTCTCTCTCTATGTTTGGGATTTTTCTCTCTCTCTCTTTGGGATATTTCTCTCTCTCTGTTTGGGATTTTTCTCTCTCTCTGTTTGGGATTTTTCTCTCTCTCTGTTTGGTATTTTTCTCACTCTCTGTTTGGGATTTTTCTCTCTCACTGTTTGGGATTTTTCTCTCTCTCTCTGTTTGGGTTTTCTCTCTCTCTGTTTGGGATTTTTCTCTCTCTCTGTTTGGGATTTTTCACTCTCTTTGTTTCGGATTTTTCTCTCTCTCTGTTTGGGATTTTTCTCTCTCTCTGCTTGGGATTTTTCTCTCTCTCTGTTTGGGATTTTTCTCTCTCTCTGTTTGGGATTTTTCTCTCTCTCTGTTTGGGATTTTTCTCTCTCTCTGTCTGGGATTTTTCTCTCTCTGTTTGGGATTTTTCTCTCTCTCTGTTTGGGATTTTTCTCTCTCTCTGTTTGGGATTTTTCTCTCTCTCTGTTTGGGATTTCTCACTCTGTCTGTTTGGGATGTTTCTCTCTCTCACTGTTTGGGATTTTTCTCTCTCTCTGTCTGGGATTTTTCTCTGTCTCTGTTTGGGATTTTTCTCTCTTTCTGTTTGGGATTTTTCTCTCTCTCTGTTTGGGATTTTTCTCTCTCTCTGTCTGGGATTTTTCTCTCTCTGTTTGGGATTATTCTCTCTCTCTGTTAGGGATTTATCTCTCTCTCTGTGTGGGATTTTTAACTCTCTCTCTTTTGGATTTTTCTCTCTCTCTGTTTGGGATTTTTCTCTCTCTCTGTTTGGGATTTTTCTCTTTCTCTGTCTGGGATTTTTCTCTCTCTGTTTAGGATTTTTCTCTCTCTCTGTTTGGGATTTTTCTCTCTCTCTCTTTGGGATTTATCTCTCTCTCTGTTTGGGATTTTTCTCTCTCTCTGTGTGGCATTTTTCTCACTCTCTGTTTGGGATTTTTCTCTATCTCTGTTTGGGATTTTTCTCTCTCTCTGTTTGGGATTTCTCTCTCTCTCTGTTTGGAATTTTTCTCTATCTCTGTTTGGGATCTTTCTCTCTCTGTTTGGGATTTTTCTCTCTCTCTGTTCGGGATTTTTCTCTCTCTCTGTTTGGGATTTTTCTCTCTCTCTGTTTGGGATTTTTCTCTCTCTCTGTTTGGGATTTTTCTCTCTCTCTGTTTGGGATTTTCTCTCTCTCTATGTTCGGGATTTTACTCTCTCTCTGCATGGGATTTTTCTCTCTCTCTGTTTGGGATTTTTCTGTTTCTCTGGGATTTTTCTCTCTCTCTTTTTGGGATTTTTCTCTCTCTCTGTTTGGGATTTTTCTCTCTCTCTGTTTGGGATTTTTCTCTCTCTCTGTTTGGTATTTTTTTCTCTCTCTCTCATTGGGATCTTTCTCTCTCTCTGTTTGGGATTTCACTCTCTCTCTGGGATTATTCTCTCTCTCTGTTTGGGATTTCTCTCTCTCTCTCTGTTTGGGATTTTTCTGTTTCTCTGGGATTTTTCTCTCTCTCTTTTGGGATATTTCTCTCTCTCTGTTTGGGATTTCTCTCTCTCTGTGTTTGGAATTTTTCTCTATCTCTGTTTGGGATATTTCTCTCTCTGTTTGGGAGTTTTCTCTCTCTCTGTTTGGGATTTTTCTCTCTCTCTGTATGGGATTTTTCTCTCTCTCTGGGATTTTTCTCTCTCTCTGTTTGGGATTTTTCTCTCTCTCTGTTTGGGATTTTCTCTCTCTCTCTGTTCGGGATTTTACTCTCTCTCTGCATGGGATTTTTCTCTCTCTCTGTTTGGGATTTTTCTGTTTCTCTGGGATTTTTCTCTCTCTCTTTTTGGGATTTTTCTCTCTCACTGTTTGGGATTTTTCTCTCTCTCTGTTTGGGATTTTTCTCTCTCTCTGATTGGTATTTTTTTCTCTCTCTCTCATTGGGATTTTTCTCTCTCTCTGTTTGGGATTTCACACTCTCTCTGGGATTATTCTCTCTCTCTGTTTGGGATTTCTCTCTCTCTCACTGTTTGGGATTATTCTCTCTCTCTCTGTTTGGGATTTTTCTCTCTCTCTGTTTGGGATTTTTCTCTCTCTCTGTCTGGGATTTTACTCTCTCTGTTTAGGATTTTTCTCTCTCTCTGTTTGGGATTTTTCTCTCTCTCTCTTTGGGATTTTTCTCTCTCTCTGTTTGGGATTTTTCTCTCTCTCTGTTTGGGATTTTTCTCTCTCTCTGTCTGGGATTTTTCTCTCTCTGTTTGGGATTATTCTCTCTCTCTGTTAGGGATTTATCTCTCTCTCTGTGTGGGATTTTTAACTCTCTCTCTTTTGGATTTTTCTCTCTCTCTGTTTGGGATTTTTCTCTCTCTCTGTTTGGGATTTTTCTCTTTCTCTGTCTGGGATTTTTCTCTCTCTGTTTAGGATTTTTCTCTCTCTCTGTTTGGGATTTTTCTCTCTCTCTCTTTGGGATTTTTCTCTCTCTCTGTTTGGGATTTTTCTCTCTCACTGCTTGGGATTTTTCTCTCTCTGTGTTTGGGATTTATCTCTCTCTCTGTTTGGGATTTTTCTCTCTCTCTGTGTGGCATTTTTCTCACTCTCTGTTTGGGATTTTTCTCTATCTCTGTTTGGGATTTTTCTCTCTCTCTGTTTGGGATTTCTCTCTCTCTCTGTTTGGAATTTTTCTCTATCTCTGTTTGGGATCTTTCTCTCTCTGTTTGGGATTTTTCTCTCTCTCTGTTCGGGATTTTTCTCTCTCTCTGTTTGGGATTTTTCTCTCTCTCTGTTTGGGATTTTTCTCTCTCTCTGTTTGGGATTTTTCTCTCTCTCTGTTTGGGATTTTCTCTCTCTCTATGTTCGGGATTTTACTCTCTCTCTGCATCGGATTTTTCTCTCTCTCTGTTTGGGATTTTTCTGTTTCTCTGGGATTTTTCTCTCTCTCTTTTTGGGATTTTTCTCTCTCTCTGTTTGGGATTTTTCTCTCTCTCTGTTTGGGATTTTTCTCTCTCTCTGTTTGGTATTTTTTTCTCTCTCTCTCATTGGGATCTTTCTCTCTCTCTGTTTGGGATTTCACTCTCTCTCTGGGATTATTCTCTCTCTCTGTTTGGGATTTCTCTCTCTCTCTCTGTTTGGGATTTTTCTGTTTCTCTGGGATTTTTCTCTCTCTCTTTTGGGATATTTCTCTCTCTCTGTTTGGGATTTCTCTCTCTCTGTGTTTGGAATTTTTCTCTATCTCTGTTTGGGATATTTCTCTCTCTGTTTGGGAGTTTTCTCTCTCTCTGTTTGGGATTTTTCTCTCTCTCTGTATGGGATTTTTCTCTCTCTCTGGGATTTTTCTCTCTCTCTGTTTGGGATTTTTCTCTCTCTCTGTTTGGGATTTTCTCTCTCTCTCTGTTCGGGATTTTACTCTCTCTCTGCATGGGATTTTTCTCTCTCTCTGTTTGGGATTTTTCTGTTTCTCTGGGATTTTTCTCTCTCTCTTTTTGGGATTTTTCTCTCTCACTGTTTGGGATTTTTCTCTCTCTCTGTTTGGGATTTTTCTCTCTCTCTGATTGGAATTTTTTTCTCTCTCTCTCATTGGGATTTTTCTCTCCCTCTGTTTGGGATTTCACACTCTCTCTGGGATTATTCTCTCTCTCTGTTTGGGATTTCTCTCTCTCTCACTGTTTGGGATTATTCTCTCTCTCTCTGTTTGGGATTTTTCTCTCTCTCTGTTTGGGATTTTTCTCTCTCTCTGTCTGGGATTTTACTCTCTCTGTTTAGGATTTTTCTCTCTCTCTGTTTGGGATTTTTCTCTCTCTCTCTTTGGGATTTTTCTCTCTCTCTGTTTGGGATTTTTCTCTCTCACTGCTTGGGATTTTTCTCTCTCTCTGTTTGGGATTTCTCTCGCTCTCTGTTTGGGATTTCTCTCTCTCTGATTGGGGTTTTTCTCTCTCTCTGTTTGGGATTTTTCTCTCTCTCTGCATGTGATTTTTCTCTCTCTCTGTTTGGGATTTTTCTCTCTCTCTGTTTGGGATTTTTCCCTCTCTGTTTGGGATTTTTCTCTCTCTCTGTTTGGGATTTCTCTCTCTCTCTCTTTGGGATTTTTCTCCCTCTCTGTTTGGGATATTTCTCTCTCTCTGTTTGGGATTTCTCTCTCTCTCTGTTTGGGATTTTACTTTCTCTCTCTGTTTGGGATTTGTCTCTCTCTCTGTTTGGGATTTTTCTCTCTCTCTGTTTGGGATTTATCTCTCTCTCTGTTTGGGATTTCTCTCTCTCTCTGTTTGGGATTTTTCTCTCTGTCTGTTTGGGATTTTTCTCTCTCTCTGTCAGGAATTTTTCTCTCTCTGTTTGGGATTTTTCTCTCTCTCTGTTTGGGATTATTCTCTCTCTCTGATTGGGATTTTTCTCTCTCTCTGTTTGGGATTTTTCTCTCACTTTGTTTGGGATTTTTCTCTCTCTATGTTTGGGATTTTTCTCTCTCTCTGTTTGGGATTTCTCTCTCTCTGTGTTTGGAATTTTTCTCTATCTCTGTTTGGGATATTTCTCTCTCTGTTTGGGAGTTGTCTCTCTCTCTGTTTAGGTTTTTTCTCTCTCTCTGTATGGGATTTTTCTCTCTCTCTGGGATTTTTCTCTCTCTCTGTTTGGGATTTTTCTCTCTCTCTGTTTGGGATTTTCTCTCTCTCTCTGTTCGGGATTTTACTCTCTCTCTGCATGGGATTTTTCTCTCTCTCTGTTTGGGATTTTTCTGTTTCTCTGGGATTTTTCTCTCTCTCTTTTTGGGATTTTTCTCTCTCACTGTTTGGGATTTTTCTCTCTCTCTGTTTGGGATTTTTCTCTCTCTCTGATTGGTATTTTTTTCTCTCTCTCTCATTGGGATTTTTCTCTCTCTCTGTTTGGGATTTCACTCTCTCTCTGGGATTATTCTCTCTCTCTGTTTGGGATTTCTCTCTCTCTCACTGTTTGGGATTATTCTCTCTCTCTCTGTTTGGGATTTTTCTCTCTCTCTGTTAGGGATTTTTCTCTCTCTCTGTCTGGGATTTTACTCTCTCTGTTTAGGATTTTTCTCTCTCTCTGTTGGGATTTTTCTCTCTCTCTCTTTGGGATTTTTCTCTCTCTCTGTTTGGGATTTTTCTCTCTCACTGCTTGGGATTTTTCTCTCTCTCTGTTTGGGATTTCTCTCGCTCTCTGTTTGGGATATCTCTCTCTCTGATTGGGGTTTTTCTCTCTCTCTGTTTGGGATTTTTCTCTCTCTCTGCATGTGATTTTTCTCTCTCTCTGTTTGGGATTTTTCTCTCTCTCTGTTTGGGATATTTCCCTCTCTGTTTGGGATTTTTCTCTCTCTCTGTTTGGGATTTCTCTCTCTCTCTCTTTGGGATTTTTCTCCCTCTCTGTTTGGGATATTTCTCTCTCTCTGTTTGGGATTTCTCTCTCTCTCTGTTTGGGATTTTACTTTCTCTCTCTGTTTGGGATTTGTCTCTCTCTCTGTTTGGGATTTTTCTCTCTCTCTGTTTGGGATTTATCTCTCTCTCTGTTTGGGATTTCTCTCTCTCTCTGTTTGGGATTTTTCTCTCTGTCTGTTTGGGATTTTTCTCTCTCTCTGTCAGGAATTTTTCTCTCTCTGTTTGGGATTTTTCTCTCTCTCTGTTTGGGATTATTCTCTCTCTCTGATTGGGATTTTTCTCTCTCTCTGTTTGGGATTTTTCTCTCACTTTGTTTGGGATTTTTCTCTCTCTATGTTTGGGATTTTTCTCTCTTTCTGTTTGGGATTTTTCTCTCTCTATGTTTGGGATTTTTCTCTCTCTCTGTTTGGGATTTTTCTCTCTCTCTGTCTGGGATTTTTCTCTCTCTGTTTTGGATTTTTCTCTCTCTCTGTTTGGGATTTTTCTCTCTCTCTGTATGGGATTTTTCTCTCTCTCTCTTTGGGATTTTTCTCTCTCTCTGTTTGGGATTATTCTCTCTCTCTGTTTGGGATTTTTCTCTCTCTCTGTTAGGTATTTTTCTCAACTCTCTGTTTGGGATTTTTCTCTCTCTCTGTTTGGGATTTCTCTCTCTCTGTTTGGGATTTTTCTCTCTCTCTGTTTTGGATTTTTCTCTCTCTCTGTTTGGGATTTTTCTCTCTCTCTGTTTGGGATTTTTCTCTCTCTCTGTTTGGGATTTTTCTCTCTCTCTGTATGGGATTTATCTCTCTCTCTGTTTGGGATTTTTCTCTCTCTGTGTTTGGGATTTTTCTCTCTCTCTGTCTGGGATTTTTCTCTCACTGTTGGGATTTTTCTCTCTCTCTGTTTGGGATTTTTCTCTCTCTCTGTTTGGGATTTTTCTCTCTCTCTGTTTGGGATTTCTCTCTCTGTCTGTTTGGGATGTTTCTCTCTCTCACTGTTTGGGATTTTTCTCTCTGTCTGGGATTTTTCTCTGTCTCTGTTTGGGATTTTTCTCTCTCTCTGTTTGGGATTTTTCTCTCTCTCTGTCTGGGATTTTTCTCTCTCTGTTTGGGATTTTTCTCTCTCTCTGTTTGGGATTTTTCCCTCTCTCTGTTTGGGATTTTTCACTCTCTCTGTTTGGGATTTTTCTCTCTCTCTGTTTGGGATTTTTCTCTCTCTCAGTTTGGGATTTTTCTCTCTCTCTGTCTGGGATTTTTCTCTCTCTGTTTAGGATTTTTCTCTCTCTTTGTTTGGGATTTTTCTCTCTCTCTGTTTGGGATTTTTCTCTCTCTCTGTTTGGGATTTTTCTCTCTCTCTGTTTGGGCTTTTTCTCTCTCTCTGTTTGGGATTTTCTCTCTCTCTCTGTTCGGGATTTTACTCTCTCTCTGCATGGGATTTTTCTCTCTCTCTGTTTGGGATTTTTCTGTTTCTCTGGGATTTTTCTCTCTCTCTTTTTGGGATTTTTCTCTCTCTCTGTTTGGGATTTTTCTCTCTCTCTGTTTGGGATTTTTCTCTCTCTCTGTTTGGTATTTTTTTCTCTCTCTCTCTCTGTTTGGGATTTTTCTCTCTCTCTGTTTGGGATTTTTCTCTCTCTCTGTTTGGGATTTATCTCTCTCTCTGTTTGGGATTTCTCCCTCTCTCTGTTTGGGATTTTTCTCTCTCTCTGTTTGGGATTTTTCTCTCTCTCTGTCAGGAATTTTTCTCTCTCTGTTTGGGATTTTTCTCTCTCTCTGTTTGGGATTATTCTCTCTCTCTGTTTCGGATTTTTCTCTCTCTGTGTTTGGGATTTATCTCTCACTTTGTTTGGGATTTTTCTCTCTCTCTGTTTGGGATTTTTCTCTCTCTCTCTTTGGGATATTTCTCTCTCTCTTTTTGGGATTTTTCTCTCTCTCTGTTTGGGATTTTTCTCTCTCTCTGTTTGGTATTTTTCTCACTCTCTGTTTGGGATTTTTCTCTCTCTCTGTTTGGGATTTTTCTCTCTCTCTGTTTGGGATTTTTCTCTCTCTCTGTTTGGTATTTTTCACTCTCTTTGTTTGGGATTTTTCTCTCTCTCTGTTTGGGATTTTTCTCTCTCTCTGTTTGGTATTTTTCTCTCTCTCTGTCTGGGATTTTTCTCTCTCTCTGTTTGGGATTTTTCTCTCTCTCTGTTTGGGATTTTTCTCTCTCTCTGTTTGGGATTTTTCTCTCTCTCTGTATGGGATTTTTCTCTCTCACTGCTTGGGATTTTTCTCTCTCTCTGTTTGGGATTTATCTCTCTCTCTGTTTGGGATTTTTCTCTCTCTCTGTGTGGGATTTTTCTCACTCTCTGTTTGGGATTTTTCTCTATCTCTGTTTGGGATTTTTCTCTCTCTCTGTTTGGGATTTCTCTCTCTCTCTGTTTGGAATTTTTCTCTATCTCTGTTTGGGATATTTCTCTCTCTGTTTGGGATTTTTCTCTCTCTCTGTTTGGGATTTTTCTCTCTCTCTGTTTGGGGTTTATCTCTCTCTCTGTTTGGGATTTTTCTCTCTCTCTGTTTGGGATTTTTCTCTCTCTCTGTTTGGGATTTTCTCTCTCTCTCTGTTCGGGATTTTACTCTCTCTCTGCATGGGATTTTTCTCTCTCTCTGTTTGGGATTTTTCTGTTTCTCTGGGATTGTTCTCTCTCTCTTTTTGGGATTTTTCTCTCTCTCTGTTTGGGATTTTTCTCTCTCTCTGTTTCGGATTTTTCTCTCTCTCTGTTTGGGATTTTTCTCTCTCTCTGTTTGGGATTTTTCTCTCTCTCTGTTTGGGATTTTTCTCTCTCTCTGTTTGGTATTTTTTTCTCTCTCGCTCATTAGGATTTTTCTCTCTCTCTGTTTGGGATTTCACTCTCACTCTGGGATTATTCTCTCTCTCTCTGTTTGGGATTTCTCTCTCTCTCTCTGTTTGGGATTTTTCTCTCTCTCTCTCTTTGGGATTTTTCTCTCTCTCTGTTTGGGATTTCTCTCGCTCTCTGTTTGGGATTTATCTCTCTCTCTCTCTTTGGGGTTTTTCCCTCTCTCTGTTTGCGATTTATCTCTCTCTCTGTTTGGGATTTTTCTCTCTCTCTCTGTTTGGGATTTTTCTCTCTCTCTGTTTGGGATTTCTCTCTCTCTCTGTTTGGGATTTTTCTCTCTCTCTGTTTGGGATTTTTCTCTCTCACTGTTTGGGATTATTCTCTCTCTCTGTTTGGGATTTATCTCTCTCTCTGTTTGGGATTTTTCTCTCTCTCTGTTTGGGATTTTTCTCTCTCTCTGTTTGGGATTTTTCTCTTTCTATGTTTGGGATTTTTCTCTCTCTCTGTTTGGGATTTTTCTCTCTCTCTGTCTGGGATTTTTCTCTCTCTGTTTAGGATTTTTCTCTCTCTCTGTTTGGGATTTTTCTCTCTCTCTCTTTGGGATTTTTCTCTCTCTCTGTTTGGTATTTTTTTCTCTCTCTCTCTCTGTTTGGGATTTTACTTTCTCTCTCTGTTTGGGATTTTTCTCTCTCTCTGATTGGGATTTTTCTCTCTCTCTGTTTGGGATTTATCTCTCTCTCTGTTTGGGATTTCTCTCTCTCTCTGTTTGGGATTTTTCTCTCTCTCTGTTTGGGATTTTTCTCTCTCTCTGTCAGGAATTTTTCTCTCTCTGTTTGGGATTTTTCTCTCTCTCTGTTTGGGATTATTCTCTCTCTCTGTTTGGGATTTTTCTCTCTCTCTGTTTGGGATTTATCTCTCACTTTGTTTGGGATTTTTCTCTCTCTCTGTTTGGGATTTTTCTCTCTCTTTGGGATATTTCTCTCTCTCTGTTTGGGATTTTTCTCTCTCTCTGTTTGGGATTTTTCTCTCTCTCTGTTTGGTATTTTTCTCACTCTCTGTTTGGGATTTTTCTCTCTCTCTGTTTGGGATTTTTCTCTCTCTCTGTTTGGGATTTTTCTCTCTCTCTGTTTGGGATTTTTCACTCTCTTTGTTTGGGATTTTTCTCTCTCTCTGTTTGGGATTTTTCTCTCTCTCTGTTTGGTATTTTTCTCTCTCTCTGTCTGGGATTTTTCTCTCTCTGTTTGGGATTTTTCTCTCACTCTGTTTGGGATTTTTCTCTCTCTCTGTTTGGGATTTTTCTCTCTCTCTGTTTGGGATTTCTCTCTCTGTCTGTTTGGGATGTATCTCTCTCTCACTGTTTGGGATTTTTCTCTCTCTCTGTCTGAGATTTTTCTCTCTCTCTGTTTGGGATTTTTCTCTCTCTCTGTTTGGGATTTTTCTCTCTCTCTGTTTGGGATTTTTCTCTCTCTCTGTCTGGGATTTTTCTCTCTCTGTTTGGGATTTTTCTCTCTCTCTGTTAGGGATTTATCTCTCTCTCTGTTTGGGATTTTTCTGTTTCTCTGGGATTTTTCTCTCTCTCTTTTTGGGATTTTTCTCTCTCTCTGTTTGGGATTTTTCTCTCTCTCTGTTTGGGATTTTTCTCTCTCTCTGTTTGGTATTTTTTTCTCTCTCGCTCATTAGGATTTTTCTCTCTCTCTGTTTGGGATTTCTCTCTCTGTCTGTTTGGGATGTTTCTCTCTCTCACTGTTTGGGATTTTTCTCTCTCTCTGTTTGGGATTTTTCTCTCTCTCTGTCTGGGATTTTTCTCTCTCTGTTTAGGATTTTTCTCTCTCTCTGTTTGGGATTTTTCTCTCTCTCTCTTTGGGATTTTTCTCTCTCTCTGTTTGGGATTTCTCTCGCTCTCTGTTTGGGATTTATCTCTCTCTCTCTCTTTGGGGTTTTTCCCTCTCTCTGTTTGCGATTTATCTCTCTCTCTGTTTGGGATTTTTCTCTCTCTCTCTGTTTGGGATTTTTCTCTCTCTCTGTTTGGGATTTCTCTCTCTCTTTGTTTGGGATTTTTCTCTCTCTCTGTTTGGGATTTTTCTCTCTCTCTGTTTGGGATTTCTCTCTCTCTCTGTCTGGGATTTTTCTCTCTCTGTTTAGGATTTTTCTCTCTCTCTGTTTGGGATTTTTCTCTCTCTCTCTTCGGGATTTTTCTCTCTCTCTGTATGGGATTTTTCTCTCTCACTGCTTGGGATTTTTCTCTCTCTCTGTTTGGGATTTATCTCTCTCTCTGTTTGGGATTTTTCTCTCTCTCTGTGTGGGATTTTTCTCACTCTCTGTTTGGGATTTTTCTCTATCTCTGTTTGGGATTTTTCTCTCTCTCTGTTTGGGATTTCTCTCTCTCTCTGTTTGGAATTTTTCTCTATCTCTGTTTGGGATATTTCTCTCTCTGTTTGGGATTTTTCTCTCTCTCTGTTTGGGATTATTCTCTCTCTCTGTTTGGGATTTTTCTCTCTCTCTGTTTGGGATTTATCTCTCACTTTGTTTGGGATTTTTCTCTCTCTCTGTTTGGGATTTTTCTCTCTCTTTGGGATATTTCTCTCTCTCTGTTTGGGATTTTTCTCTCTCTCTGTTTGGGATTTTCTCTCTCTCTGTTTGGTATTTTTCTCACTCTCTGTTTGGGATTTTTCTCTCTCTCTGTTTGGGATTTTTCTCTCTCTCTGTTTGGGATTTTTCTCTCTCTCTGTTTGGGATTTTTCACTCTCTTTGTTTGGGATTTTTCTCTCTCTCTGTTTGGGATTTTTCTCTCTCTCTGTTTGGTATTTTTCTCTCTCTCTGTCTGGGATTTTTTCTCTCTCTGTTTGGGATTTTTCTCTCACTCTGTTTGGGATTTTTCTCTCTCTCTGTTTGGGATTTTTCTCTCTCTCTGTTTGGGATTTCTCTCTCTGTCTGTTTGGGATGTATCTCTCTCTCACTGTTTGGGATTTTTCTCTCTCTCTGTCTGGGATTTTTCTCTCTCTCTGTTTGGGATTTTTCTCTCTCTCTGTTTGGGATTTTTCTCTCTCTCTGTTTGGGATTTTTCTCTCTCTCTGTCTGGGATTTTTCTCTCTCTGTTTGGGATTTTTCTCTCTCTCTGTTAGGGATTTATCTCTCTCTCTGTTTGGGATTTTTCTGTTTCTCTGGGATTTTTCTCTCTCTCTTTTTGGGATTTTTCTCTCTCTCTGTTTGGGATTTTTCTCTCTCTCTGTTTGGGATTTTTCTCTCTCTCTGTTTGGTATTTTTTTCTCTCTCGCTCATTAGGATTTTTCTCTCTCTCTGTTTGGGATTTCTCTCTCTGTCTGTTTGGGATGTTTCTCTCTCTCACTGTTTGGGATTTTTCTCTCTCTCTGTTTGGGATTTTTCTCTCTCTCTGTCTGGGATTTTTCTCTCTCTGTTTAGGATTTTTCTCTCTCTCTGTTTGGGATTTTTCTCTCTCTCTCTTTGGGATTTTTCTCTCTCTCTGTTTGGGATTTCTCTCGCTCTCTGTTTGGGATTTATCTCTCTCTCTCTCTTTGGGGTTTTTCCCTCTCTCTGTTTGCGATTTATCTCTCTCTCTGTTTGGGATTTTTCTCTCTCTCTCTGTTTGGGATTTTTCTCTCTCTCTGTTTGGGATTTCTCTCTCTCTCTGTTTGGGATTTTTCTCTCTCTCTGTTTGGGATTTTTCTCTCTCTCTGTTTGGGATTTCTCTCTCTCTCTGTCTGGGATTTTTCTCTCTCTGTTTAGGATTTTTCTCTCTCTCTGTTTGGGATTTTTCTCTCTCTCTCTTCGGGATTTTTCTCTCTCTCTGTATGGGATTTTTCTCTCTCACTGCTTGGGATTTTTCTCTCTCTCTGTTTGGGATTTATCTCTCTCTCTGTTTGGGATTTTTCTCTCTCTCTGTGTGGGATTTTTCTCACTCTCTGTTTGGGATTTTTCTCTATCTCTGTTTGGGATTTTTCTCTCTCTCTGTTTGGGATTTCTCTCTCTCTCTGTTTGGAATTTTTCTCTATCTCTGTTTGGGATATTTCTCTCTCTGTTTGGGATTTTTCTCTCTCTCTGTTTGGGATTTTTCTCTCTCTCTGTATGGGATTTTTCTCTCTCTCTGTTTGGGATTTTTCTCTCTCTCTGTTTGGGATTTTCTCTCTCTCTCTGTTCAGGATTTTACTCTCTCTCTGCATGGCATTTTTCTCTCTCTCTGTTTGGGATTTTTCTGTTTCTCTGGGATTTTTCTCTCTCTCTTTTTGGGATTTTTCTCTCTCACTGTTTGGGATTTTTCTCTCTCTCTGTTTGGGATTTTTCTCTCTCTCTGTTTGGTATTTTTTTCTCTCTCTCTCATTGGGATTTTTCTCTCTCTCTGTTTGGGATTTCACTCTCTCTCTGGGATTATTCTCTCTCTCTGTTTGGGATTTCTCTCTCTCTCTCTGTTTGGGATTATTCTCTCTCTC